>NC_048896.1:14215834-14384340 GCF_011077185.1 Oxyura jamaicensis | reverse complement strand
GCCCGGCTCGGCCCAGCCCGGCCCGGCCCGGCCCGGCCCGGATCAGCGCGGCCGGGCTCGGCTCCGGCAGGCTGGGCCGCCGGGGGGCGCCGCGGGTCCGCCCCGCCCCGGCGCTGCCCTGCCCAAGGCGGGCGGAGCAGCCCCGCGCCTCCCTCGGCCAGCGGTGTACGTGAGTTCTTCGGGGTTCCCAGGTCGGCTAGGGCGGGTTTTGGGGATGTGCTGCTGGGGAAAAGGGGGAAAAGAGAGAAAAAAGGCATGGGGAGCAGGGAGAAGGAAGCGGAAAGGAGATCCAGGCAGCCAGCGGGATTTATGGAGTGAGGAGGCAAGAGCAGTGATTTGAGCAGTGCATCTGCTCTGCTTCTTGTCGTGAAACAAAATGAAACCTTCATTAGCCCGCGTTTGGTAGCCTGTACTGTGCATCCAACCAAACAGTGTAAGGACATGCCCCTTTGGCAAAAATGTTCTGCTGCTCACCCAAGATAGTATCCCCAAATCAATAAAAGAGCTAAAATACATCTCTCTAGTTGTCAGGAACCCAACTATTCAGGGTGTTGTGTGTCCTGCTGTGAAGAAAGCGGTTAATTGCTAGGGATGGGATAAAAACCAACTCTTCAAAAGGACCGGACCATTTTGAAACAAGAATGCACAGGTATAAACTTCCTGTACGTGAATATTGCTTAGGAACAGAAGACTCCTAACCATAAAAGGGTGATGTCTCTTCCAGGAGTTTGCCTCTCTTACTAGTCTGCACAAGACAAGACTCAACTTCTGACTCTTCCTGAGCATGTTTTTTGTTTTTGTTTTTAATTTGTGGTTGAGATATTTTTTTTACATACTTGTTCTGGCTGGCAAAATGAATCAGCAGATGTCCTCAGCTTCTCACAGAACAATCTAATCCACAGAGAAGATGGTCCTTGGTGTGAGTTTGTCTGATATTTTTTCTCCTGTGTAAAGGGACCTGCCAAAATAAAACTGGTCATTAAAAAAAGTCACCAGTAGGATCTGAGATTACTAGACATGCTTAATGTAAATGTTTCTTCTCCCTGTTCCTTTCAGACCAATTAAGTTTATATTGTTTATGTCCTCCTTAGTTTCCTCTATCTCAAAAGCTGTCCCTGTAAGAACAACCAGTGCAACAGCGAATCCTCAGAGGGAACTGATTTTCTTTAGTCTCTTTTGCTAGTCACATAAAAATACACTTATGTTCCACTTGGAGACTGAATTTAATTGAGCATACATTTTCTGCAATCAGGTCCTTTAAAAGCTATTCTGAAAATAGCTTTTCTTTACAAGAAGATTGTTGTGTATTTCTTTAGACCTAGTCTTGCTGAATCATAGTTAATAAAGGATAAAGTACAAGGTATTTAAAGTAGCTGTGAGTTAATTCCTTAATCTCTCCCACAATGACATCATTCTGAATTACTAGACACATTTTAATCAATCATGCGATCACTTAAATTTGCCTCAGACATTCTTGCAATGAAAACATCAAGGTGTTTGTTTGTTTTTTGAACTTTACAAATAGCTTGGCTGTTATCAACAAGTTGCTTCAGGATGATGCAGTTGTGGCTAAGATCAGAATCAGGTACCACACTGAAATCCGTCAAACCCTGATTTATTTTTTATTTTTTGTAAAGGTAGTATTGAAGCTTGACATCCTTTCCAAAATTAAGTTACATTCTATTTTTAAACCATCTTCCTTGGGCGCTCAGTACTTAAAAAGAACACACGTAAAGTCTCACAGGAAGCTTCTGAGATCAGAGAGAATGAACAAGGCAGTCAAGGAACCCACTTTTCTGCTCGTGCCATCCCCAGATATGAGTTAGTAAAGCTCTAAATTTAGAGCTCTCTGAGGTGTTTAGTTGGCCTTGCTCTCCAGGACATTTGCTGGAGACTACTAGAGTGCAATGTACTCTGGGTCTGTTCCTTCCTCGGGGATGGGAGGAGAAGCTACTTCAGCTGTCACCACGGGTTGTCCCTGTGACCAATCATGAAAATTACTAGATTTGCCTATGATAATCCAGGACGTCTGTGACTGAGCCAGAAATAGGACCTCGCACTCCCACTCCTGTGACTTAATCACAAGCCTGTCTTTCTGTACTAAGAGCGATTTACAGTGCCAGCTGGCTTTGTCAGTTGTAAAGTAGACTTTAGAAAATGGAGCCAAGAATTCTTCCCTCTTCGTGTAATAATACAAAGCTGGTGCTAGAATTAATGCCGCTAATACATATCCTAAGCATAGCTCAGAAATGTTATAAAACAGAATCATATGATGTAGGATTGTGTATTCTGGACTTTCTGTATAAGTTATTGCTTTTCCTTTGGTGGCTAGACAGTTTATGTTTGAGAAAACTAACTATCCTTAGAGCCAAAACTTAAATGTCGAACTAAGAACTTTTTTCCTTTTCCTTTTTTTAAAGCCACTAAGCGAATTCATCTGCCTATATACAAAGTATTTCAGGGGTAACCTTGTTGTAGATTAAACCCATCATCGTACAGGCTGATTAGAAAGTCCTGACAGAAAAATTAAACACCTTCAACAAACAAAAGCCCTCCACTAAGTACTTTTATCTATTCCCTTAAATGAAGTTCCCCAAGATTTGTGTGCAGCCAGCCAGTGGGTGGCAGTATTGAACCCATCATTCAGCTGTTGCTGGCTAGAAAGTAGTTGTGTAGGTGAGCTGCTTCTCACTCAGTAAGTGATAAAATCAGTATCTAGGGAAAAAATATTTCAACAGTCCACAAATTAGTTTCACAAACCTGCAATGGCAGCTACCTGCAATAAACAAGGCTGCAGCATTGTTAGTCAAGAAATGAAACTGTGCAAGTGATTCGTACTGTCCCTTGAAACAGGCCTTATTGTTCTGTTTCAAAATTAAATACAAGACGGAGCTTTGATTTTTCCTGTGGACTGTACATCTAAAGATAGGGAGATATATAGTTGCAATATGAAAAATTATATTTTCTTTTACATTACTTGAGCAGTACATAATATTCAGCCATAATTTCTGAAATGACGTTACCAAGCCACAAGCAGAACCATAGCCAAGATTCTTAGTTGCACGTACTTAAACCCGCTTCATGCCCAAATTTATTTTCCAATCACCTTCTTTCCTAGCCTATTCTTGAAGCTCCCAGAGAAAGCTCATTTTCAAGCATTGGTTGACAGGCTTTAAAACCATCTGAAACCTGCTAGGTTATGATGTTGCAATCTCTGTGTGAACACTCCTCTGGATTAAAAATTACATTGTACTTCGTATCCACTTCAGCTAAATGAGAATAAACCCATAATAAATGCTGGCTCTCCTCAGCTGGCTCTGCACACAGTCCTTTGCACTCATTTTACCTACATTGATTTTCAAAGATACCACATGACTTTTGCAGGCAGGGTTTCACCTTTACTGATTGTCTAGTTTTAGGAAGATAGCTTTCTACGAGTAGTGCGGATCCAGGGTTTGTACAGTCTAGGTAGCTAACAGATGGAATAAAGCCTGGAACTGCAGGCTGCGGAGAAAAGTATAACTATTCTGCAAAAGGGAGATGTGGGATAATTATGTCAGTCTAGATCTCTAACTTCTCAGTCATGTCTCAAGCATAAAATCTAGTAGCTAATATTGTCTCAAAGTTGTATTTGCAAAATACCTCCCTATTTTCTTATTGCCTCTATAACCATCAATCCACTTGCAAAACCAGGTGCTCAATCTCTCATATGTTTTGCATCAATGACTGCCATCATCTTATTATTCCCTGTGTAAAAGTATTTTCTTCTGTCAGTTTTGGATGTGGCACTTTTAATTAGTGTCACATGGCCCTTGTTCTCAACATGAGAACACTGCCAGAGTATTTTCCTTAACAGCTGTTTTCCCTGTCTCCTTTGCCAGAGGAAATACGACTTGCTGTTCACTCACAGAGTTAACTTACCATACTGCTCCAGCAACGTGCTCTATCCTGGCAGGCAGGATATTCTGCAATTGCAAAAGACCACAGTTTACAGTAATTTGCTCCTTGGAATATAAATATAGATAAAGAATATCAGTTAAATTCTATTTACGTGTAATTTGCTTAATTACAGACAAGGAACTTTTTTAGTTTGTTTTACCTACAACCAGAAGACATAGTTTGAGTTTTTAATTCGTGTGAGTACCTGTGGTACCAGAGGTCCTAAGATGTGATAGTCTTGGGCTGGAATGCATTGTGCTTAAAAAAGAAGGGAGCATTCTTATCCCAGTCACAAGCCTAAGACAACGAGACCTCAAGTCTCAAAACTACTGCACTGATAACAAGAAAATTATACATTTTTGTGGCAAAGAGTTCAAGAGTGCTCAATACAAAAGAAAATGTAAACTGTTTGTTCATTGTTTGGCATTTCATTATTATAAAACAAATGCCATTGAAAGTAGAAAATAGAAATGTACTTTCTGTATGACCCCTCTTATAAAAGGAAAAAAAAAATATTAACAGCATTGTCAACTACTAATTAGTAGTAATTAGTGTATCTTCTCTCTTATTCAGGAGCCCTCAGAGAAAGAAATCCCTTTGCATAGCTACATTAAGCATTTTATTTATAAGTTAAAAACTTAGAGTTTCTCAACTTATTGCATCTCTGGAAAATCAACAAGTACCAACTAAATGACTAGCTTGCAGCTGCAAACTAGTATAAAATTCCATTTTACCTGTATAGTTTTGGAGGAATATACATAGAAAGGAAAAAAATCATGTAACCGAAATATGGTGTCTTTGGAATTTAATAATTTGCACCATCAAAACACAATTTTATCTTTTAAGGGAACAAGAAAGATGTGAACAACTACCAATGTATAATAGACTCCTAGAAAATCTTCAGAGTGCAAGGAGAACCAATAACTGTGAAAATAACTAGACCAAACAGAAGGTTTGTAAACAAAGATGGTATCTATTGTATCAACCTATATAGTGAGAAAACACTGAAATGCTTTTTGGGACACAAATTTGAAAAATAAATAGACCCACCCTAAAAATACACATAATTCTTCTCAGGTTGTAACTGTAATTAAAGCATTTGTGAAAAGAAGAGCGTAGTACACACCTCTGCCCACAGCCCCAGCCTTGTGCGTATCCTAAGAGGCCTAAACTGAATTTAATTGGAGACCTTAAAGGAAGAACAAAGTGTTGGAAAACGTAGATGATACCTTAAATGGTGTACTTGAGAAACTGGCACCCCTCGGAGCTGCTCCTTTGTGGAGATTTGACTGTCATCTTGTACAAATAGATACAGGTACTGTGTTTCCATTGGTTCAACGTGTACAAACTAGCACTAAAACCAGAGAAAAGACAATATTAATCCTGTATGTATAGTGCTCAGATGAAGCAGTGATGGATGAGGAAGCGGTGACAGATGAACTATCTTTGTCACCAAGACAAAGACAAAAAATCTTACACCAGAGCCCTGCAACTAGGCCTTCCCAATGCCTAAATAAGGGGTACTGGCAATTGGAGAGGAAGTAACTTTTTGCCTTTTTCTTTCATTTTTTTCATAATGAGCAGCCATGCTGATCACAGACTGTACACACCAGGTGGGTGCGAGCAGGCAGGTGAGACACCTGGGCACCTCACCGTGTTCCCCTCAGGTGACTTGACAGCCACCAGTCCCACTCTTGGGGTTCAGTCCTGCCCCTAATTCTACGACCCATTCCCCAAATCCCCTCACAAAAATCCTCCTGGGCCTGCACAACCCCAGACACCCGCACCCAGCGCCCCCTCACGCCCCCCCCTCAAGCCGCCACAAAATGGCGCCCGGCGGGAGCGGCGCCCCCTGGCGAGGCGGGCAGCCGGGCCCCGGCCCCGCTCAGGGCGGGCGGCGGCGGGCGGCTGGGGCCGGGGCCGGGGCCGGGCTGCGCCTGAGGGGGGCCGCTCCCCCAGCCCCGCCGCGCTCCGCCCCGGGGGTGGCGGCGGCGAAGGGCGCCTGGAAGCGTCCGCTGCCGGTGGCAGCCGGCTGCAGCGGCGGCCGGAGGGGTAAGGGGAGCCCGGCCGGCGGAGGGGAGGGGAGTCCCGGCCCCGGGGAGCGGCTGCGGGGCTGCGGTGCCTCTCCGGGCCTGGCCGCTCAGGCTGAGGGCAAAGGCGGCCAGTGGGGGGCTTAATGAGGGGCGACAGCGGCCCTGAGGGGTGCGAGGCGGCGGGGCCGGCCCGGTGCCGCCTCCCGTGCCACAGCGGCTGTCCCCGTGTCCCTGGTGGTCGCCCCTGGGAGGCCGCTGGGTGACCAAATGGGTGCTGGGGCCCGGTGGGTTTCCTCACTGGGTGGGGTGGCTGCACCCAGAGAAGGGCTGCTGGGCGGTGTGGGGAAAGGCAGAGCGGGTCTGGCCCTGCCTGCTTGGGTCCCCAGCACCCTGCTGACAATGCCTGTCAGAAATGTTTGAGTGGTGGGTGCGGGCCTGGCTGTCACCGAGCTCACGCAGCGGGGTTCGTCTTGGCAGGTGGTCCGGCAGCCGCGCTCGTGGTGCCTCCAGATCCTGTCCGAATTCAAGCACGCGTCCTGCTAAGCACAGGGATTGTGGCCCTGCAACCGGCTTATCAATTATTATAGGGTTCTTTTGTATTGTTCTTATCCCAACCTCAAAACATCCAGCATTAAACAGTGACACCAGCAGCATTAGCTTTAAAAAGCCCCTTCTACTGCAATATTTGTGTGCAGTATTGCAGCAGCAAGCAGTACTTCTGATCATCTCTGCTCTTCACTTAATTTTGTGCAGAGCAAGCTGAATAAACTAAGCCTGCCTATTGAAAATCTGCATGTGTTTAAACCTCTTGTTTAAACTTCACCAAGTGACTGTTTCTGGTAAATGCTTTTCCCTGCATGATAAACTCCTTCTGCTACTACAGATCAATACATACTCTTGCCACCTTGCCATTTGCAGGGTTTCCGTGCTGCCCACCTTTGCAGAATGAAGATATTTCCTCTGCCTTCAGCTGTGCCAGTAGAACCATTTGTGGGGCTGCACTGTGAATGAGAGCAGGGAACTGTCTGGAAAGTAAACTGGCAAAATAGGGCTTTCTTTTTCCCCCAGGCTAGCTCTTTTTCCTGACCCAGTTGATGGTGAGGTCTCAATAACAGTTGTGATGGCCCAGGGCTTGGAATGAGTGGGAGTTTCCAGCTGGGAAGCTGGGGATGGTAAGAGCTGTTTAAGCCAACAGTACTGTGAGCAAATGTGAGTGGCACCTTTGAATAAAATTACTCTTACTACTTGCACGTTACTCATATGGTCTAAAAGGGTGTTTCAGTGTTTCAAATTACATATTGCCAGGCTGTTAATGTTTCCCTGAAGTCTAATTTTGTTTAACGTATGAACTTAGGTGATGCATTTTAGGGTGTTCTAAGGTACTTAGGTCAATGTGAAAAGAACCATATGGATACTGAGAGAAGTCAGTTTTAGAGTTATTGATTTATCTTTGTGGTTTTCTTTGAGGATGTGAAAGGGTTACTGTAATACGTTAGCAATATCTTGAGTTTCCATTGCAGTTTTGTTGGGGATATGTTTAAATGGTGATAGAAAGTAGGTCTAAAGGAGCGTATTTTCCTCTGTGCATGGCACTGACCAAATCAACACTGTGTACAGTTTTGGGATTCATACAATTTAAATTGGAAATTAGAATAGTGCAGTGAAAATTACTCAGAGGCTAGAGAAACTGCCTTAGAATAAGAGACCGTAAGCTCTTAAAGAGCTCAAACATAGTATTTTATATCAAAAAGATGACTTACAGACACTTTAATTATAGCCTGTAGGAGGAAAAAACACAAACACATCTAGATATTAAAAAGATGTGAATCTAGGACAGGAATGCTTATGAAAAATCGGTGTCTGCAAATGACTTCCATCTCAACGGTGGATGAGTAAGGACTGGAACAAACTGCCCATGGGAGGTGGCAGATTTTCATACCCTGGTGTTTTCAAAGCAGGACCAGGTAGGTTTCCTTCCTGGCAGAGGTGCTTTTAGTCAAATAGGAGGGCTAAGTTTTGTGCCTTGTCACTGGTGTAAAACTAAAGTGGAATGCAGCACAGGCCAGAGTAAGTGAATTGATGGTCTGTTATGGTACCAATTAGTGTGAATCTGTTCTGTAATGCTGTATTAGATTAGGCTCCTGAGGCATAGGAAGTTACTGGGTTTCACAGGAATTCCTCAACAGAGCTGGGAACTGATGACAAATTTGTATTGTCTCAGGTCACTGTCTTGGTTCCTTGGTTCCATTTTATACTTTAAAGAATTTGGGTGGGATGAGGGTGGGTGTACATTCGGGTTAGCAGAAGATGTGACCACGGAACAGTACAGTACAGACTCCTAGACTGCACTACAGGCTCCTAGATTGAAGGCCAACACGCATTCCCTAAGTAACGCCAGCAGAGTTTTTAACCTGTCGCAACCAGCTTGTAGGCTTTTGTCAGGTTGCTAAGTCTGCTAACCTCCTGATACTTCTCCATAAACTTTGATGCATTTAATCATATCAGGGGAAAAACGTAAGCCTTTTTTTTTTTTTTTTTTTTTTTTTTTTTTCTTTCAGTGGATGTAGCTGATACTGATATCTGAACTTTGTATATCTGAACTTGAGGACTTTAATCCAGTAATGGGGTCTTTTTGATTTTCTGGAAAATTGGCATAGGTAAGCTAAAAGTTGTAAATATTTTCAGTGTGGTTGGTATGGAAGTGCTATGCTTATTGTGGCATTATAAGAGAAAGTTTGCAGCCTGCAAGCTTCATTTCATCAGCCTAGTAGCTTATCTCCATAACTATTTATTAGGGTGTGTCCTGTTTCAGTATTTTTTCCAGCAGATATTTTCTAAACTGTGACCCTAAAAATACGTCTCCATGCTGGAAATAACACTTTATGTTACGTTTCTAGTGTAGATGCATCGTGATGCAATTTGCTTGAATGTTTTCTAACACGCTTGTATCTGGGTGTTTAAAGCTGATTAAATGCAGCACACAACAGGGTTCATCATTCTTGCTAGGTAAACAAGCATTGGATCCAAAAGATGTTACTCCGAGTGTCAGCGAACTCTAATTTTGGCAGAACTGCATGAATTGTACAGCTAGCAACTCTCTGCTGGACATACTGAACTTTGAGTCTCCAGAAGAGCTTGCCAGTAACAAGTTTGGCCAAAGGTATGATGTCAGCTTGTGAACCCCTGATGTCGTAGCAGGAGGAGATGTTTGGGAGTGGGTGTTGGGGCTTAACAGACATTTTGTAGTGTGAACTTCAGAGGACATGTTCTGGTATTCCAGAGCAGAGAAAGTAATTCTCACAAGTGTAGTAGTGTTTGGAAGTCACCTGGGATGTTTCTTGTTTGTGTAGTAGGCTGTCTGTGTGTGTACATGGCAAACTGGACTGATAAGTCTGATTCTTTCTTCTGGGACAGGTGACTTTTGATATAACCAGAAACTTTAGTGAAGGAGCCATACAGAAAGACAAGCCTGAAAAGACTGACACTGCGAGAACAAGAGCACAATTGGAAAGGGGGAAAAGAGGGTTTGGAAGAAGGTGAGAGTGTATTTTTAGAGAATGCTCTATTTTCTTAAGATTTGCTAGACTATTCCATACCAAGTAAAATCCAGGAAAGGAGATGCTACTGTTTAAAAAAAAAAGCTTTGAGGAAACAGGAGTCGACAAACTTGAAGCAATGCTGTGTAGTTCTAAATTTGCGTGTTCCTGTAGGAAAAAAAAAAAACAACAAACAATATGATAATTCTGTGTGTAAGGCATCAGATGAAGGAGTGTGTTAAGAGAAAGAGGCTGGACTAGAGACATCCTGAGGTCCTTTCAGGCTTGATTATTCTAAGATTCTGTGGACCTGGGGTGAAATCTGAGAGCTGAGGCTTGGTTGCTTAAAATTCTGCATGTGTTTGTTTGTTTGTTTGTTTGTTTTCATTGTTCTATGCTGCAACACCACAAATTAACGTCTTTATGCTCTGAAGTATGCCTTCCAGTTGACTGGAAGGTTCAAAGCTAGAAACAAACACTTTTTCTGCCTTTCTGTCCACCCCTTTTTACATATTATTTTTTCATTGTTATTATCTTTAGGGCAGTGGTTTAAGATTTTTGTATGCACGTAACAGTAGTAAGTGGAAGCTGGAAGCTTTAATTTGGTAGTGTGTTTGTATTGCATACGAGACTGTCGCTGGCAATTAATCACGTTACACACCTCCATATTAAAAAACAAAACAAAACACAAAACTGTAGTATGTTCAACATAGCAACTCAAATGCTTGATCTCTGGAAAAATTGCTCTGCTTCCGTTGCTAATTGAGTATCTTCTTACTCAAATGCTTTAAAAATAGATATTTTAAATGTTTGCATGAATATTCCGTTCCTTGAATTTTCTGGAGTTTTCTGTGACAAGTCATGTTGGTTGTTTAGTAGATCTGTTTTCTACAGGACAAGGTTTCCAAAAAGCAGTGACAGCTTCAACTTGAATTTTTATAACAATGGAAGTAGTCTTGTAATGTCTTTTAAATGGCAGCCTCATGCTAATCTGTAGGGGAGCTTTGTTAAGGTAAGAATTAGATCTGAATGATCAGCTTCTGGTTGTGTCCTTGGAGACAAAAGATAATGTGAATCTGTCTTCTTGGCAGTGCATATAAAGAAAACCCTAGAATACAACCCATTTGAAGAGACAAGTACAGAACTAATGTGTTCTAAATGTGTGTATCAGTTAGATGCGTGTCATCAATATGCAATGTTTTTTTAAATATGTAATTCTAACAGCCAAGATTTCTTATTAGCCACATGTGGATTCTTGGTGACTGGTTGTTTATTGTTAGCATTTCAAAGACATTCAATCTCCCAGGACTCAAAATGTAACACAAGTGTCGTCTAAATTGTCCCATATTGATAATTACCTAGAAAAAAAACGTGGTGATGAACAAAAAGTTCAAGAGAGAAAAAAGAAAGCTAAGCTCAAGAGGAGAGAAGAGAGGCAGATAGATGGAGATGAAAAACATCCCCAAAAGCAGAAGGTACCAGCTGAAGAACAGCAGTGGCCAGAGAATATGCCTGAATGGGAAGAAAGGAAATCCCTGCTAGCTCAGAGAAGAGTGGAGTCTGTCAGACTGCTTACGGTCCTGTTAAACCGTGTGAAAGTAAGAACATTTTCAAACATATTTTCAGTTACGAAGGATATTTGTTAGATCTTGAATAGTTCAGTAGACTTCTGGTGTCTTGATGCTGCTCAAAAGAATGTCTTGAGAGTGACTGAGAAGGCCTGAGGTCTTGTGACAGTTTGCCCTTTAGACAGTTTCCCCTACCCAAAGGTAGTGTGATCCTACCCAGAAACTTTGTCTTTGTTTGTTTGAGGCCTTGTCTTTACTGTGTAAAAATAGGGCTCGAAGGACCACATCAGTCTCTTAGACTTGATCCAACATTGCAAACAGGGAGGTTAGGGAGTGCAAAGGAAGATGTCTCTGCTTATTTTGGTCTCAAGTCTGCAAGTGAAAGAATTAAATTGATATGGATTATGCTGCTTTCATTTCTAATAGCTTCCCTGTTGGGGCCAACACTAAGCTATCAGTTTTGATTCAGCTAATGTCTTGAGAAAGTCAGCAGAGGACTGATAAAAATCGGAGTGTTTTGCAGAGGAATTATGTTTAGAAGCTTATTTTTGTGCTTTGGGGTTAGAAAAAAAAAGTTTGAAATCTAAGGAGTGCTAACGTGACCTTTTCTTCACCATTTGCTATGCAAAATTTGCTTGCATCTTTTAACAAGTATGTTTTTCCCCATTCATTAAGACTGGGGAAAAAGATTGATTCTAAAGCACTATCACTTAGAGTTGAAGTCAGAGGCTACAGTTGCCATTCTGTGTGAATTCTTAGGGCCCCATAATGTCTTATATTGACTTTCTTAATTGTGAAACTAATGAGTTAAACATTTTTTTTTTCGTTTCATCACTTGGAAGGCTTTAGATTGGTTGTATTTGGACCCATAAAAACTACATAGAATATTTAGAACCATTACTTTACTAAATCTACAGAAGTCTTGCAACTCTTCTGTTGTATACAACACTGATTGTGACGCTTTAATAAAACAGAATAAATATTTTCTTATGCAGTTGTAGTGAGATAGATGAATTGGTTGAAAGATTAACTGTCCTATTTGAGAATGCAGCATTCTGAGACAATGAAGTATTAGTTTTAGATTAGCAGTAGTGAGATTGTATGATCAAGCTCTCTCTGCATGAAGCCAAATTTATCCCTCACCTGTACAATTCTGAATGTACACTGCGTATTTATGAGTTTGCAGTTTAGCAGTCTTTACTGTTCTCTACGCTCAATAAACGTACATAATCATTTTCCTGATTTTTATTTGAAGGATTTTGTACAGTTGGCAAGTCAAAAAGTGGATCCTTCATTGGGCGTAAGGAAGGATGATTCCTTTTCTGAAACAGCATTAAAAGATGTTCATCAGGAACAGATTAACTCTCGTTGTCATACGCAAAAAGAGTTGAAGCATAAGGAGGAGTTTAAGTGTCAATTAACCCAAAAAAGCAGCAGCTTATCTAGTGAGGAAGGAGATGTGACTAAGTTCCATGCGTCTACTTCTCATATAGTCAGGACAATTTTAAATGACCCCAGTACAGCCCTGAGTTCTGGCAGAGATGTGCACAACTCCTTTGGCTGTGGATCTTTGCTGATTACAGTTACCCAAGACTGCAAGGTCATCAGATCTCTGGATGGAAGGGACTGCCCAACACTGAATGTAGTTCACACGCAGACAGTGTCTGAGGATGGTTGCAGAAAGCAAAAGGTTTATGAGACTGATGAATTCATTCATTATTTATTAAATTACTACCAGACACCAAGCTATGCACGTGTTTGCTTAGAGCCAAAAAACTCTGCGAACAAGTCCTGGTGGAAGAGAGTGGTGTCTGATGATGACAGTGGTTTCCACATCAGCTTGAGTAACAAACACGGCCAGCATTTCAGAGAAGTGAGTCTTGTACAAAACCTCAACAAGAGAAATTGTATTAGCGATGATAATTATAGACTGGTGATCACAGTTGGGGAATTGGAATCAACAGACACAGTGTTGAAAAACAAGGCCTATGCAAGTCAGCTTGCAAAAAAGTTGCAAGTACAGAGGAATGATACACTCACTGTTGATTACTTACCATATGCTGGACTGAATCATTCTTTGGATTGCACTACTGTTACTCATGATAAGGAGTTCAATCAAGAAGATGGTAGAAATGAAGTTACCATACCGTACAAAATATGTAGATCCACTTGCAAATTAAAGGATTTGTTGGAAGAGATCAGTGATTCTGAGTACTTTAGTGAGGCGTGTGGTGGTGCAATGAAGAGAACAGAAAGAAGGTGTGAAGAAATGCACAGCAATTATAATAAAGGGTGCTTGCCTACAAGAAAGAGGGAGAGAAAATTACTGGTTTATCTTAAAAATGTAACTCTGGAAGGTCAAGAAAAGGAAAGCAGGAAATGTAACTTCTGTTCTAATTCTGCCCTTGAGGGCTTGGCAAGGCAGTGTGAACACAAGCTTAAAAAGTCATGCAAGAGGTCTAGTAGTAAGTTAAGACATGAAGGACAGAAAAGTGAGAGACAATCAAGGGAAGAGGAGAGAAATGCTCGCAAAATGAAGAAAAAGAGAAAAAAGCTTTCTTCTAATCTTTTATCTGATGAATGTGGCTTTTCAGAGGCGGACAGTTCCATACAGCTGGAGTCACTTAGAAAGATACAAAGAAAATGTAATAAAGCATTCCACAACAAAGTGAAATTCAAGACACTTCACACGGCTGTGGCAGCACCAGACATTGCCGCTTCTGATGGCTTGCCACTTCAAGAGACTCTCCAGAGCACAGGTGAGAAAGAGGTAAACGTGAGCTGAGATGAGTGAATTTGATAGTCTTAGGTCTCTGGCAGGTGAGGTTAGTTGCTGCAGTTCTTGTTAAAATGATGAATGTTTTTTTTTTTTGTGTGTGTGTACCATGTTTGCACTTTTAAAAAACTGGTATCTCTGCAATTAAAGGTTTTGTCAGTTCAGCTCAGAAACACTATGAGCAACTGAGGTTGGAGCGTAGTATTTGTCTCCTAATCAGGTAGCAAAGTTTCCCTTGTGCATTAGCAGATAGGTTGTCGTGCCATTAATAACAACATGCATGCTAACGATTCAACATGCTCTACACACGCACCGAAAAGTTATTAGGCAGCTCAATATGTGGAACATCTGGGTGGGAGGTACTGTCTGAGGTGAGTGGTTTTAATATGTATGTGGTCATCTGATTTCCATACACGATTGCTACATTTCTGGATATTGTTACTGACAGCCCTTTCTCAGTTCACTGTGCTTTCAAATTTACTGGCAGCCACCTAACAGCTGCCTCCCTGTACCTGTTTTTTCCCCCCGACAAAGTCATTTCAAGTAACTTTTCCATATACTTATCTACAGGAGATGAGAGGAAATTAATGTTGAGAAGAGAGATGGATGCAGATGTCAGAGGATGCCCTCTTTTTCCTCTTGAGATAATTCAGACAAACCCCTGCTCTGATTCTTTTTGTGGAGCAGAGCCCAGAAGAGGATGCTGAACAGCTACTAATATAATAGCTCTTAAGCTTCTGTGTAGAAGTGGGAGAAGAAAGCCCTTTAGCCGTTACAAGTTATTGGAAATACTGGGCCTTTTTTTGCTTAGATAATTCCTTCAGTCCAAATAATCTAAGTGGTGTAGTGAGCTGCAAAACCAGAATTTTTATTTGTGTTTTGGATAAGAGGACCAAAACTTTCCCCAGGGCCAAACAAACTTTTATGGACCAGTTGCTAAGAATTCGAAGGTTTACAGACTGAGATCTCAGTCTGATTAAAGGTAGGGAACCATGTAAATGTCAAAGTTACAGTATTTAGTAGTAACGAATTTGTAGAAAACAAACAAACAAACAAAACCCCACACAGAGATAGGTAAGTCTTAGAGCAAGCATACAAAGTGCCTCCTCAATCAGATTGTTAAAATGATGGGACTGGAAGGAGGGGGGGACATTTGTTCTCAGTTGTGGGGAATAACAGCTTCCCAAGTATGAAAAAATCTTATCTTCTGAAAGTGTTTCTGAAAACTTGTCTCTAGGAGAATGGATTTCACAAAACTTTTGTTAAATATAGTGCTTCTGGAAATCTGAATGATGATCTAAGCAGAGCTCTGAATGTTGGACAGTAAAATGCCAACGATTGTCAGCATGCTGACAGCTCACGCACGTGCAGGCTGAAAATTTGTTCACAAGATTTCAAAACCATGCCCTTTTGAAGGCACATGCAGTGAGATAGCTATTTAGTACAAGTTAGCTTACAGAAAATTCCAGAGGAATTGTCTAATGTTGTTAAATTTCTGCTGCATGGAGGTAAAAATGTGAAAACGCAGTTTAGGAGCTTGAGTTATATTCATATTTACTCAGCTGGCTATATTTAGAAGACAGACACAATTGCTCTTGGACAAAGTCCCTTAGCAAGATATAGAGGATCAGTTCTAAGTACAATACACTGATTATTTCAGCTCTCATTTTAGTATGCTTAATTTATTACGTCAATATACTAAATTAATGTGATGATGTTGCCTTTCTTTTATAGCATCTTACCCATGTTTGTAACTTCTGCTCTAATAAATTATAATTAAAAAAAATGTAATTGTTCATGGTAGATTGGTTTTCCCCCAGTGTTCAGTACTGGTGACTGCTATGGCCTTTGCCAGACTTTATCAGCTGTCTCTTCGCATGTTCAGATGTTGAGTGCCTTTTCAGGATCATGAACAACAAATGTTGCTATTCAAAGTACTGTCCATCTATTGCTTTTATCTTAAAACAAACAAAAGACAACAACAACAAACCCTTATTTTCTCAACAGTTACTTTCTGACTGTTTTGGAGAACATTCATGCCCCTCTGAAGTCTCCTTTTTAGTACTTTAGATTTTCATTACTGTAAATTGCATTTGTTGACCACATAAAATGTTTCAGTTGCACTGTTATGACATACCAAGGGTGTTTTTTCTCTATGCAAAATTTACAGATTAAAGAAAAGAAGACAAAACTTCCCCCTCTGTCAATCTCTAGACAGTTCTGTACAGTAAGTTCCCTTTTCCCAGGAGGTAGCCCTTTCAATTACAGGTGGGGAAGTATTTATTTGTGTTAATCTAAGGGTGCTGGAACTATAAATTTCCTTCAGTGTAAATTTCCTGTGTTTATCAATATGTTGTCACAACAGTCAACAAATAAATACACCAATTCTGTAATTGCTTCTTGTGTTTACCTACATTGACTGAAATTGATAAAGCAAATCCCCTCTATCCCCTCATTCAGTATAAAGCATTGTTATTGAATAAAAGGTGTGCACTTTAAACTGAGACACCATGGTAATTTTCATACTGAAAAATGTTTTTTTTTTTTCCTTTTTGTTTGCAGGTGGGTTTATTTAGAACCTGATCTCAGGTGGTTTAGTATTAGTTTCTCACTTTTACATATTTAATTTGAGCCCTATCTTTCCATATGCTGGACTGCTCAATATAATTTTATTATCCTGAAGACTGATCTTTTAAGTTGTATATAACAATTTGGTTTAAGACTCTTTAAACACATAAGTTTATAAGTTAAATTTCATTTGTGTTTAGGAGTAAACGTCACATCTCAGTTATGGAAGTTACAGAATGTTTATATAACTTGAACACTTAATAGGTGAAAAGAGGCATTAAAAGCAGCATTCAAACAGCTGAGCAGCAGAAATGTGTAACATTGCCCGAGCTTGGTTTATGCTGTTGTACTCAGATGGTGTTTCAAGAAGTGATGGGGTTTAAGTTTTGTTGTTTCTCTTTTTTTTTTTTTAAATGAAGTGTTATTTACTGTGACACTTGTAGTATGAAGTAAGGCTCTGAGGCTGTAGATCTTGCGATACATCCTTTTCCTCTAAATCCAGCGATTCCAAGCAATGCATAGAAATGCCTCCCCTTTACTTCACCTATTGTAAAACCATTTTTGTAAAACCACTAGAGATAATTAAGAGCAGGCAGTGCCCAGATGAGGGAAACTTCTGTATTTAACGAAGCAGCGGACTGACTGTATGCCACAACTGGCTGGGAAGGAGATGCTGCTTGTTTTGATTTGCTCTAGAGTTCTTGAAGTATGTTTTCATGACACATGAGTAACTGGTATTTCAACACTTCGGATGAGGGAGATTGACAATCTCCACTGTTAGTTTTTCATTGTCCTCCTTGGTTAACATACAAACAATTAAACTATGCAGCATGTTTTTTTTTTGCTTAGTCATTGCAACTAGTCAGTTAAAGGAAGAGATCAAGTTGCGATGAACAAAGAGAAAAAGAAGATAGAAAACACCCATTTTCTCCAGCACTTCAGGAGAAAATGTGTGCCTGCTGCTTCATGAAAGTACTGCTCTTATGTTTCACTCCTTTCCCTTTCATGATGATTTTTAAATCTGAAAAAGTAGCGGTCTTATCTGAATTGTACTGCCTCCCTCCCAGGAGGCACACATGCTTAATATTATTCTTTGTCCTGCGTTACTGCCAGTTTTCTGTGTCATTTATTTGGGAAGCATCATATTGTGATGTGCAAATTCATACTTTAACTAGTATTTAGTTCCTCGGGATATGTTGTGGACTAACTTAAGAGTCAGTGTTGGACCCAGTGAAGGGTAGGTTACAGCCCAGCCCAGTTCCACTGCATGACAGCCTTCCAAAACTCCAGCTTTTGCTCAGTGTCAGCAAATACTTGTTTCTTTTATGCCTAACTCTGCTTTTGCAGTAGTAAAACATGTGAACATGTTCTGAATTTAATATTCTATTAAAAATTATTATGCTACAGAACTACATTCCGAGCCATTCAGCTTGAACATGTTATGTTCGATTTACACATTGAATAACGTAAGAAAGACAGATTGTAGGCTGTAAAATTTGTAACACTGGGGGAGGATTATACATCACTTTCAGTTGCAGTAAATAAAAACACACACCACCATTATGCAAGACATTTATTTTCTGCCTTAAACAGATAAAAGCACATTTCTGATTTGAGGTAAACCGTTAGAAGTAGTTTGCAAAACACAAAGGCCATGACAAGACAGACTTGTCTCTAGACCTTCATTAGGTAGTTCATACAGTAACGCTTTATGCAAGCTATCTGGCTCAAACAGCTGCACTGTTCATTGGAAGGCCCAGTGTAACTGAAAGGAAAAACCATGAAAGTGTTAGGACTAAGGGAATGTCATTAGTTCTCACTGCAGTCGGTCTCAGGCACTTCAGCATGTTGTGTCAACATATTTATGAAAGTTTCTGTTGTGCAATGCGCTCTACTTCTGAACAATTTTGCCTAGTTCACACCTTCCCCTTCAGGACTCAGTTCATCATGTTGGTTGTGCTGCCGAGTTGAAACAACTCGGCAGAAGAGTTGAACCAGAGAAACTAAATAATGGGGAGCTATACCAGACAGGCACCCACGCAGAATCACCTGGACAAGAATCACATTTACAAGAGATCAACAAATCATTAGTTATCTGCTTGGAAATTTCTGGTAAAGTTATACAGATGTATTTTGGCTGATGACTGGGCCATTTTACATTTTTCCTCAGTCGCGCGTTTATTCAGCCTCCTTTGGTAGGAGACTAAGTTACATGGTTGGGACAAACCTAGTAATTAAGCATAGACATAAACTAAAAGAGCAAACAGGTGAAATGCAATTCAATAGTCAGTTCCCCCTGGTATAACATTGCTGGTTATGCATGAGATTTTGCCATTTCTTTTAATAGCGACATTCCAAAGCAACAAAAGCCTCAACACAGAAATGGCTCACACCACGTTTTATTATTTTGTACAGGAAACGTGTATAAGTTACACCGACCATAAAGGTTTTTCTGCTAAAGGTGCACGTACAAGAGTACTTGTTAATCATGCCATGCCAGCAAGTCTTTTTTAAGGCCTAAGAATCAACAGCAGCTGCTCTTACCCATTTAACTTAATTTTATTAAAATTCTTAGAACAGTTTTTTTTCTAAGAGAAATGAACAAATGATAGTCCAGGTAAGTTGCACTTCATTATTAACCTAGTTTTTAAGGATGCCTAGTTACACTCAGTGTCTAAGTAACATTTCAGATGTACCTTAAAAGTAAACTAAGAGTATTAATGCAGCTGCATGACTGAATACATCAGGTATTCATCTGTCCTTACTAATTTTGTAAGTATCTAAAAGTGATTAAAACTCAAAAAATCTTGGCCTTTTTTTTTAAGCAGTTAGTGTTTCATCTGTAAGCCTCTATGTAACTCCTTAAAACCCAGATTATCAGACGTAATATTGAATTATATTGCACCACAAATGAGTATGGTGCTTCATGAATGAGCAAACAAAATATGAAATTGCAGCTAAACTGAGCAACTTCCTTACGTGATTTTTTTTACTGCAAAAGCTGGTGGTACCGTACCCTTTCCTGGGGATATATATTTTTTAATTCACTACTGAATGTGCAGTCAATTCCTGGTTGCCAGGAATTGCCAACAACTTTGTCTAGTGGAAAGTGTCCCTGCCCATGGCAGGGGGGTTGGAATTAGATGGTCTAAAGTCTCCTCTAACCCAAACCATTCTGTGCTTCTAAAGGAATTACAACCGAAGGCCCAGATCCTGCAGAAGCGAACACTAAATTAATTTTAGTGGAATTTATGTTAAATATGTGAAGTTATTCATGTGCTTGTGTCCACAGTGCTAGGTTATTAATGAAAAACTGGATTTCAGCCCTACTCTGCCCTAATAGCGACAGAGTAAAATCAGTCCTTTATTGCAAAAGTTGCAATTTACTCTTGCACAGACATTTTTTGTGCATACTTCATATTATGCAAGTTTAAAGGAAGACATACTAGACCTTTACTAGTTTATCGCTGAATTTGAAAAGGAAGCCTAGAGCAATAAACCTGATTCACTGTAACGCTGGATTTTTTGTAAGCATTGTTGCTGTTGCAACTTGTAAAATGGAACTGGAATGTTACAAACGATCCCTTAAGATACAAAAATAGACTATTCCTCACTGCACTCTCTAGTCTTTCTTTGCATCTTGGGCATCCTTTTCTTCTTCATCAGAGTATACAGTGGGTTCTTCCCCATCCTTCAGCAGCTTACCAACATGGTGATACTTAACTGAAAATTGGAAGAAAAAAAAATATTAATTATTCTGCCCTAAAGATGTACTTTTTGTAACTCCTGTTTCTATTTCATAAATTAACAAGAAGCCTATATTGTAGTAGAACACCTCTGAGCTCCTTGTTGCGAACAGTGGGGAGAAGGAAAAAGAAAACAACAATAAACTACTTGAACTACTATTAGTGTTGTAGTAAATGTAAGAAATATGCAAAATGTATGAAATATAATTCTTCTATTGGCTAAGCCAGAAGATGAATTAATGTAAAGACACGTGAAAAATGAGGGACTCATCCAGCTAAAGAAATGGAATCATGGATTAATTTTCTTCCTGTGCCAAAGCTAATTTTTGAGTGCAATTCAGCATCAGTCTTGATGCCCAACTCTTGAAAAGTTAGATACAAATACTAGATTAGGTTAGAAATTTGATAACATAGTTCTGTTTTCTGGGACGTAGTTGTTAGCATCATAAAACAACCATTCGGTGTGACATGATTAACAGCCTTGATTAAGACAGAGCCAAAATAGCAGAGGCATGTCAGGAGCTCAGACCTTCTAATGACATGTGGAGAAAGCTCCATTCCAGCTAGTGATAGTCAATCTTTAATACTGGGTTTGAAAACAAAAAAAATGCTTGATTTTTACTATAGAAACTTTTAATGCAAAGTTCTTTGCATGTGCAATTTTTATCAAATATATATAAATCCTTTCATTAAGATAAATTAACTAATAGAATTATTTTCTGTCTTATCTGAGCAGAAATAATCCCTTTGGTGTTCACTGGCCTAAAAGGCAACATGAGATATGCAAGTTACTTTTCATCAATAAGATAAATCATAGAACAAAAAAAATAATGCCAGCAGGGTACAAGGTCAACACAACAATTTCCATAAAACCACGGTTTGATTTTCTTTTTGAGTAGCAAGTTGGGACACATGGCACTAAGCCTTTTAAAAACTTACACTGCTAAGCAGAGAAAAACAGGGCAACTACAAAAATGACTTCCTTCTGTTAATTTTATACCAAATGTCTCAAGTATGCAAGTTGCCTTTTTCCTCTGCTGCTCTGGTGATCACTGGTACGGTTACAGCCAGAGATGGCATTTGCCCATTCCTAATCATTTTGTGGGTAGAAGGTCAGCTGGGCAATTTTCCATGAATCTAATAAAGTCATCAGCAAGGCAATGCAGAATTACTTATAGTATAAAAGTTATAGCTATATCTAGCTATATCAGGAGCCCAAAGGGAAAAAGGCCTTGTTTAAGTGGTATTCAAAACTCCAAAGTAACCAAGAAGTAGTAATTCAAATGTTGCTCTTACTTCTGAGAAGCTTAATGTGACTTAAGCTTCATTTTTCAGAGCTTCAAATTTAATTGTCTTTATAGATGGTGTCTTAACTGTATCAGAGGTATGCTATACTTCCAATTTCTGTCAACTCTTTGGGTGATTTTACAGATCTTATGACAGAGTGTTTCCAACTCTCTAACTGTTCTGTAAGACACGGAGGGAAGATGCCTTACATTTCTCTTAATTTTTTGAATAACGAGAATTTTAGCTGGTAAACTGAGGCATTAACTCAAAAGTAAGCTTCCAGACCGATGCTTCAAATTAGTAACTGCCTTTTAACTGTTGCTTCCCTTATTACACGCTGGTTAGCTACTTCTTTGTAAGTAGGTTTAAAATTACTTACAAGTGAATTGTGACTCCCAGTCCCTCAAGGTCTCTTGCTGTGTAGCATTGAGATCAGAGAGGTCATCGTAGTCATCCCTCAGAGCCTCCTTATCCAGGCAGAAAGTGGCAAGACCTCGGGATGCATCTCTCCCAGCGAAAATCCCATACGGGCCCTCTTTAAAATGAAAACATAAACGTTATTACAGAGGCAACAGATGCTGTATGATCTTCAAGGATCAGAGTCTCCAGACTGAAACAGATTGTGAGTTCCTACCTTGACCTCAGGTTCAGAAGTATCTCAAACTTCTGAAATGTTTCCAGACTTTATTTTACTTGGTAATAAAGAAAAACAGAGGAAGAAGTCAAGAAACAGAACACTGGGAAGAGACAGCGAGTGTGTTGGAGCCTCTGGGCAACGAATCACGCAACAGTGTGTGAAACACAGAGTAAGAATAAGCATACAGATTGGGAAGGACATCCTCAGAAAGTGGAACAGAGGATAGATTTGCAAGCCTGAGGAGAAATTGAGGTTTTCTGAGAGAAGCCGTGGGATTAGAGAGCTGAAAGGATGACCTAACTGAAAATGTGGTAGCGATACTATAAAATACTAGCGTGGAAGTATTATCTATTAAAGCTTTCAAAATGCAAGATGAACTCAGATGACCAAAACATGAAGTTCACAGTGGATCAGGGATACCTTATCAAGGCAGACTCTTGCTAAATTTCATTACTCATTAACTTGCTTGCATGACAAGCATGTTGCAACTGGACATTGAAAGTTCTTAAGGGAGCTTAAAGAAGCTAGATGTGAACTCTGGTTACTGCACAGAGCCTCCCATCTTCCACACCTCCCACAGCAACCTTCTTCCAATACTCAAAGAGAATCTTACTTTTCCATTAAAAAGAAAACTAAATAGCCAGACATTGTGATGGTTTACATTTTATACGATGGGCAGCTTTTAATATTGTCCAGAAGGGTAACATCTACAGCATGGTTCTTAAATCAAGTGGGTTTTAGTAGAAACACAAAACTGTACAACTAACTCTGCTCTACGTATCATCTTGAGTGCTGCTGAACTCAAAGCTACAGCCCAGTATTACTTAGTGCCAGTCTCCTGTCTGTGTTTGTGCCACAATTAATAACCTCGTCAAGCTCCCTAAAGTCTCTTGCAGTGTTCTCCTTGTCTCAGAGTAGCAGACAGTGTGAGTGGTCACACCAGACAGCAGAAATTTTCAGACCTCAGTGAAGCATCTCAGGAGACCTCTGGTAAAAGTGGAGGCTATTAAACTCCTATCTATGTGCACACACGCCCCCACCTCAGCACCAGCTGCTCTGCAAAGCTTACTTCAATCTTTGCACTTCTCAAGTGCCTGTACCCCTGACAGAAAGCTGGTTTAACCTAAGCGGCTACATATTACTTTAAGTACAATGCAGTCCAGTAAGAGTTGGGAATGGAATGCAAACACCAAGAGGACACCCCACTTCTGCTGCCTGCCCTAACAGCTAAGGTAGGGGAAAATAAAAGAATAACGGCGCGATGCGGGCTAGCAGAGCTGGAGCCTTCCCAGGGCCGAGGCCCTGCCCTCGCCTCACAGCGGAGGCCCCCACACCATGCTGCGGGCCGCGCCGCCGCTCCCGGGGGCAGCTCCCCGAGAGCCGGAGCTCCCGGAGCCGGGCTCGCCCCGCCGCCCCTCACCGGGCCCGTAGAACTTCCTGGCGCGGGTCACGTCGAAGACCTTCCCGTTGACGGCCATGAGGATGCGGGGGTCGTTCCGGCCGTCGTAGGGCCGCAGCTCGGCCAGCGTGAAGTCGCGCCGCTTCATCTTGGGCAGCGGTGGCGGGTCTTCCTCGCCCGCCGGCACCGCGGGCCGCTCGCCCCGCAGGATCTGGTAGAGCAGGAAGAGGCAGAGGCCCAGAAGGCTCAGGTTGAGCGGGGAGCTCACGATCTCCATCAGCAAGCCGCCCCCCTCGCTGGCCACCACCGCCTCCTCGCCGGCCATCGCCGCCGCCGCCTCCTCACGGGCCATGGGCTCGGCGGGCTCTGAGGCGCGGGGCGGTGGCTTGCCGGAGGCGGGCCGGCTGGGAGGAAGGAGAGGGGCGGTGGAAGCCGGAGAGAGGCAGTAGGGGGCGCCGTGATGGCGGCTGCCCCGCCTCAGGAGCTCCGCGACCCGCCTCAGGAGCTGCACAGCCCGCCTCGAAGCGGCAAACGTGAGGAGAATGCCGAGCTCCAGGGGTTGTCCCTGTCAGGTAATGGCCCCAGCCCTCCGGCGGCAGCTCCTGAGGTGCTGCTTAGAAGGTGGCCGGCCGTAGGCTGCTTTATTCGGGCTTCTTGTCAAGGGAAATTTTGGTTGAGGAAAGCCTAAGGCGAAGGAAGTGCTGACACCTTCCCCTGTTTTATGCGGTGGTCGTGTGGAGCGCTGACTGCGGCTTGTTGGTGTCACCCCAACCAGAGTACCCACTGTGGAAAAGCAGAAGCCATTTTTACGGTATTTGTCTCTGTAAAAGTGAAATTCTGAGTATTTCTCTCCATAAACTGTGTCCTTACCACCATTTTTAACGAAAATAAATAAATATCCAGTCAGAGTATCGCTATACCCCCTGCACAGATCAGTAAGATCACTCAGGGTACACGCAGGGAGGAGATGCAGTGTGCTAACCTTATAGCTTGGCAGGTGGTTCAGATGATTGCTTCAGTGGGTAAAGGCTGTTTTAACAGGAACCTGTCACTGGGACATTCACTTAAGTACAATCAAATGCAGTCCATTTCATTTATTTCCTAATTGTCAGGAATTTTAACTCTGTGTGCTGCCAGGACTGCTATTGAAGAGTTTTGCCTTTGGGATGCCCCCGAGACCTCTCAGTTGTACAATCTTTAAACATATTGGCTCTGCCCTTGCAAGGTATGGTGTTTGGTTCCACCTGCTGTCTCATTTGGGAAGCTCCGTGTTTTATTGATCAGCACTTGTGCCTTGATATATGCTGACTTTTGCTTCCAGCTGCTGTGTAACTTGAAAAACTCCTTGTTTTGTGGGTCTGGTGGCAGAAACTTGTATTTGGTAATAAGGCAGGTCTGGGTTTTGATCCTACTTGGGATACTAGATAAATCTCCTAAACTTCAGCATTATTAAAACAAGGAGCTGTATTACCTAACTGGGACTTAATTCTGGTCGGCACCGATACAAAACTATTAGATTTTGTCATGTTGATGTTTACATGTTAGAGGAATAGATGTGGAAACAGAAATTTATGTGGAGATTTTTCTTTCATTGCTTACATTTTATTCAAGACAGAGAAGAAACCCAAACTCCAAAGCAACACCAACCCTGAATTTGACCATGAACCAGGCACTGAAGGGAGGGAAAATGCCTAGTATCCTAGAGAAACCATGCGAGGACAATTCATTCTTAGATAAAGGAAGGCCAGGAAACATTGCCAAGATTGATAGGATCTCAAGTTATTTCCCACACGAGCACTGGTACTGCAAATTAAGTTGCCAATTTCAAGTTTGTTTTTTTTTTTTTTTTTCCTTCTAGCATATCCCAAAATATTCATATACCTCAAAATGCATGCTATTTGGAAAAAAAAAAAAAAAGATATTTAAAAATAAATGGACATAAAGAGTTATGATACATCACTGGGGATTATCTACATTCACAGGGCCTTTGTTGTGCATTTCTTGCTAGCACATTTATTTGGCAGTACATTTCAATGGCGCTGAAGTTTAAGTCAGAACTGAGTTGGCCCCATCTCCAGTTAAATGCCACAGGCATTAGCTATGCTCCCACACATTTTTTTTTCTTACCTTTCTGTAGACAACAATAGTTTCCTTCCTGAAACCATTCTGTTAACAACATCCCTGAGATAGGGCGATAAAGCGGTCCTGACCAGTTCTCTTTGTCTTTACTGAAGAAAACAGCATTGCAACTTAAAACTTTCATATCCTTAAAAATCAAAGGAAACAAGTAAACCAAACAGTTTTAAAGTTTTTTATCATTATTATTATTTTTATTTTTTTGATAAGCAGTATAAATTTGTTAGAGATAAAGCAAAATTAGCTCTGCTCTACCTCAAGCATTCTTCTTACTGCTCTGTTTTCACTTTAGAAATTGTCTGGTATACTTAATGAATCTTTTAGAGCCCATTTTATGCTTCTAAACAAAGCAAGCTTTGTCTGGGTTCCCCATGATACACTTTACCTTGGCAGATGATATGGGGACCGCTGCTGCCAAGCTGGTATCTCGCTCTTCTTTTACTGACTAGTGCCAACCTATGCCAAGAAAACAGAACCCCTCCCTAATCTGCAGAGGTCCTGCAGGCCAAACATTCTCTTAATGTTGGCAGCAGACATTGCGTTAAGCTGTTGCTGGAGTGGGTCTGTTCCAGGTACAGAGAGCGGGCACCTGGCCTAGGAATGTCCTGAATTATGTCTAGTCCTCAGATCAAAAGCATAGGGCGTCTTTTTGCTGGGCTTTTTATTTTGTTAAATATCCATCTCCGTCACATCACTGTTTATTATTACAGTTACATCTTCTGACTGTTTAGCTGTGTTCCTTGCCATCCAGCTAAGTGCTAGAAGAAAGAACCCTGTACTATGAGGATGACAGTGTGCTGAAGGCTCTCAAGATCCTAGTGATACATGGCTAAACATCTGCAGCATAAAACAGCTCCAGATGAGATTTTTTTTTACCAAGTTTTAGAAAAAGCCTCAGAGAGGTGCACTGGAAAGGCTCAGAAGGAAAAGCCTGCTGAAGAACTTATTTCCTCAGAAATATACTGATGTGAGCTTGCAACTCAAATCCTTCCCCTGTAGCATCACCAGCCCTGTACTCACTTGTCAGGCTGCCAGGGCTGCGCCTTCTGGCTCAGTCATGCTGAACAGGACCGACGGTCACCGTGACAAGAAGGCTCGCTTGGTCAGTTTGTACAGCAACCGCACCAGGACGTGGGGGAGAAGTCTCACTGCCTTTTAACTGTAGGAGAAGGTCCAGGTGAGAACTCTCAGTTTTGGCTCCTTTTTAGAAAGGCAGCAGATGCCAAAACCAATCTGGACAGGCTGGAGATACTTCTGAAAGAGGCAAGGAGAACTAGAAAATGCAAGTCTGTATGATTCCTGCAGTGTAACAGTCTCCCTGGAAAGCACGCTGATTGACAGACAGTAAATAAAATCCCTCGCTTCCTGAAAATAACTCCTTGGATTCTCTTAGAGGTCCGATGAGCCAGGAGTTTTTTTGTATGGAAAATAACTGGATGACATGAAGGAAGCAGCCCATTCACAGAATGAGTCAAATCAGAAGTGCTGTTTCGCAGTAGGATCTGTTATTCTCTCTGTCCCAGTGGCGTCAGGTAGGGGAATTATACCCACTGCATGTACACGCGTCCTTCACAAGGCCCACGTTTTGTTTACACTGGTACATTTGCTTAGCATTTCTGAGTGCAGAGCCATCTCTGCTTGTGCCATTATGTCCCTGGACCAGCTATTCCTCTGCCGCTCTGCTGGTGTGCCATCTCTGCTATGGAGCAGGCCATTCTGTTTCTATCTGAATTGACACCCAGCCACAGCATTAATAGGTGTAGTGGTTAGAAGAAGGGAAGTATCAATAAACTAGGATGGCAGAGTTTTCTAGGTGTAAGCTTGCAGCATTTTAGTAACAGAACTGCAACGAGATGGGCATGGATTCTCATCTCAGTGTGAGTGGCATTTCTGTGTAGCTGAAATCTGCTTCTAAGACCCCCAGTTGAGTACAGAGGAGGGTGGTTTGGCTACCTTTGTTTGCTCTGCTTTAGTTAGGTGGCCAAATCCAAAGCAGCACAGATGAGTAGGGATGCTGAGTAAAAAGAAGGTGGCAGTAGTAGTAAGACAGACATGTGGAAGGAATATCACTTGCTTTTTTTTTCAAAATCAGCTAGGTGCCTGGTCTGATTAGACATGCTTCCAGGTACAAGCCAGACTTCTGTCTGTTGCACACATGGTTTTATCTTTGATTTTCTGATTTTATTAAATGGTTGAAGACAGTTCAGTCATGCTTGGTTTGGACATGCAGTTAGCTTGCCAAGCAGCCATCCAGTGGAACCCAGTTTTCAACACACAGTAGGGAAGCTTTGCCTTTGTTCCCACCTTGTCTCTTTTTCTTTGGAGCCAGTTTGTGGTGGTGGCAGGAGAAGAGCGGCAGAGGGAGCATCGCAGGCATGAAGCCCACAGCAGGCTGGAAAGGGCCGCTGTGTCGCTTCCTTCGTGCTTGGTTTGCTCATACAGTCTGTGGTGTAAGAGCATGATCTCACTAACAGCTGTGTGCAGGAGCGAAGCCACACAGCAAATCTCATGAATTTCCTGCAATGCAATTCTTGTGCTTGTAGGAGTGGCTCAGGTAAGGGCAAGCATTTTCATCAAGGTAATGAGTTTTTCATCAAGGTATGACAGGGAGTATGCAAGGGTCCCTGCAAACCACCTCCAGGCTTTTCTACCGCCTGGTCCAACTGCTCTTCTGGTAGGGCTGTTCAGAACTGTGCCTTCCCCTTACAGCTCTGTGCTCTCTCCTTGTGCCACATCCTGCAGCAATCTCTGAGTGAGCAGGCTCCTCTGCTGGACCTCCACCACCAGCAGAGCTCCTCTGATGCAGATTGAGATGGGTTTTTGGTAATTGCAGCCCTGGTGCAGAGGACTGGAGAAGTGGAAGGAGGTGGCCTAGAACACGCATTCTGATCCCCTTGGGTTTACGGTCACTGTGGGTCTTTACACTTTGTGTTGTCTTTTTGGTGGACACAGAAGGAGGTTACAGATAACCTGAAGTATACCAGTGGGACCCTTTTAAACAGTCTTAGCAAAGAAAGCATAGAGGCACCATCCGTTATTAATAGCTTCATGAACGCAAGTTTTCTATTTGTTTTTCTCTCACACAATACATTAAATGATAAATAGGACTCCTGCATCTTCGTAGATCCATTTTATGATGGGAAATACAAATATACATGACTCTTGCTGTTATAAAACAAATACAACTGCAAATTTATGCAGCTATGTATGTATACTACATCCTTTTTCTGCTATGCAAAGCCAAGTTATTTAGCTTTTACATGAACCCAAATTAAATTTCTCAGTTTTCTAAAGTCATTGCGGGTTGGAACACCTTTCCACTTAGGTTCTTTGGTGGTGGTTCCATCGGAGATCTGATGGAAGTTCTCTGAAATTTCTCAGATTCCTGTGACCAAAAAGATGGAGGTATGCCCAGTGCCGATTTGATGACTCAAAACTATTTGTCCTTTGGAACCCACAGCACAGGTTTTTGGCTGTATTCAGGCATTTGGGAAGCAGTTACTTCTCTAGACTTTTCATGAGTCTTTCTGGGAGCCGGTAAGCACAGATTTAACCCACAAAGTTAAGTTTTGCAACTTAAGAAGTTTTACTGGAATTGGCTTCTTTGACACAGCTAATGTTTCTCTGTGCTGGAAATGTGGTTTAATTTACTGGTCAGAGAGTGTGTTGCAGACAAAAGCACAACTAGGTTTTCTTTTACCAGAAAAACATGTGGGACAGTCAAAGAAGAAATGAGAAATCGTGCTTGATCCAAAGACCCACTTAGGCTCATTTATTTAGGATTTAAATAAATTTATTTAGAGTCCCAGGGTTATGTAGAATGTTTCACAAGAAAGCACTGTGCACGTGCAAATACTGGGTGTTGCTTATTGTTTAATAGCTGGAAAAATGTGTGCAAAATGAACAATACTTTGTGTAGGTGGGAGAGAGCCTAGTATGTTTAATACAAGCAAACACATCTTTAATCCTTACTGCCTAATGTCTGCTAAAATCCACTACAACTTAGACCAGAAAGCTTACTGTATCTGATACTGTTGTTGTATGTTAGAGATTCATTCATATATGTGTATTTATTTACGTGAACTCTTACTGTGCAAACAAAGACAAACTACACATGGGTTCAGCAAACTAGGGAATTGATTTTTTTATTTTTTATTTTTTTCCCTAAGGATTTTCAGTAATCCTGATGTTTGTGCTGAGGACAGTGTGTGCAGTGTGGTTGGTCTCAATATCTTTAGTTATATAACATAAATGCCTGCTGTGCAGTAAGTCACGCAGGGGACAGAGCAGTGTGACTGCAGTCCCTGCTGTACCTCAGACTGCAAGCCTGGGCGACAATACGAGGGGCTGAACTCAGTGGAAAGACTCTCGCCGATCCTAATGAGCTCTGGATATGGCCCAGACTCGAGCAGCAGTGGCTTGACTTTATTGGAATGCCACCAGCAGCATGTTGAGTCATGCGCACACAGATGCATACACATCCTCTTAAAGTCTAAAATAGCTTGCAAAAGCAATGCCAACGCCACGAGCAGAGATGCCATTTGAATTTCATCAGTTTCTTCTAAATTAATTCAAAAACATTGTGTGAGATTTTGTTACTTGACTTTGGTTTTTGTGGAAATGTACTCCTATCCCCCTGGCATTCCCTCTGATAAGTTTCTAGAAAACTGCCAATTCTGCTGCCAGTTTAAGCTCTGTCTATTGTGTAGTTTAAGCATAAAGCTACATCCATTTCTCTCCATCTGGAGAGGCTTATCTCTGTATCTTTGGTTGACAGCTCGTATGTGCAATGGAAGGAGTGCTACAGGTTGGAACTTGAAACCATTGCTTTGGCGAGCAGCAGACTCTTAAGATTTGCAGCTGGTGGTATTAACAAGGATTGTTTTAACTAATGTTCCTCTCTCCTTGTTGCAAACTACTGCAGTTTCCCTGTAAATCTCATGAGATCTCCTCAGGTCATAACTCACACAGCCAAACGGTCGTGCAAGACTCTAAGCCTTCTTCCAACCAGGCAAAACTGCCAAAATGCATACACAGCCACAGAGCTTGAAAGCAGGACCTGTAGTGACTCAGAAACTGAAATACCAAATACTATTTTCAAAATACCCACTTGTTTAAGCCACTGCTTAGTTGTGCTGACTCAGGAGTGTTGAATTTGGGGTGGCTGTCCTACTGTAAGCTCTTAAAGCTGTAGGTAGTAAAGAGGATCTTATTTCACAGCTCCTCTTTAAATTGCTCCTTAAAAGTCTGTGGGGGAAAACAGAGGTTAGTGCACATAGTTTTATTTTGCTTACAACTTTGATGCCCTCCCTAGGGCTAACATCAGCAAAATGGTATGTCAAGGAGTTAGACTCTCGTGCTTTCACTGCCATTCTTTGGATTTTCTGTAGTTTGCAGCTGAATGTGTGTTTTCCTTTCTCCCAGTTTACCCTTTGCAAGAGCAGCTTTGTGTTCCAGTAGGATAAGTGGGAAGGATACCTGCCAGCACCAAAGGCGTTCAGGCTGCTGCAGTTTGGCTGATTGCTTGCCCATCTTTGTTCTTTTGTGTGCCACAGTGTTTTTTTTTGTTCGTTTTTTACATAATAATAATAGTTTCTATTAGAGCTGTAGCCCATACCGTGTGATCTGGGGATGTTTGCCTTACCCTAGCCCACGGTACCTGGCAAACCAGCATCTCTTCCTAAGCCTCTTGCTGCCTCACAGGCAGATAACAGGGGTCTGAAGCTCTTCCTCACCTGCCAGGATAAAACCTATCCCTCCAGTTCAAGGAGCTGTTTCTGTATATTCCGAAGCACTGCTAATGACGGGCAGGGGAAGGTTTACAAAAGAGGCATTTCTCAACCTTCTTTCTGTCAAAGCAGTGCCAGGATTTCTGCATTTGCCCTCTATTTTTTTTTTCTGTGTGCGTGGCACATTTCATTACCGCAGTGGGAAGAAGTGAAAGGGTGAGGGAAAGAAAGCTAGTTGTGTGGTTGGCATGGCATCTGACAAATGGTCCACGAGCTTCTCTGTAAATTTCAACTGTAGTCCCATATATATGGTGTAATTATCCAGGAACATGCTACAAGCTGGGAGTGTGTATGAGCGTGCTTCCTTGCCTTTTTTTTTTTCTTTTTTTTTTTTTTTTTTCTTTTTCCAAGCTATACATTTTGTATGAGTCTGCCAGGAAATGATTTAGCTCCTCATAGGGAGCTTGTGGATTTATATAACTGACTCTAAATCGTATTTAACAAAGGGAGATAGGAACCTGATGTTAGTAGAGAAAGCCTCCTGTGCATTGGTAAAGCAGCCACCTGGAGGTGCCATTTCAGCACTGCTCAGCGTGCCGTCGGGATGGCAGTTCTTTTCAAAATTCTTCATTCTTTCTTTGCAGATGTATTATGAAAGACCATATTTACAGATGCATAAAGATTTAAGTTTTAAATATTTTGGTCCTTTGAAAGAGACTTAACATGCAGTTATTCCACGTCAGAGCACATTTCAAAACCACAATGTATTTGCTTCCTCTTAAGAACTCAAGAGCACTAATGGTACCGTAAGCAGAAGCACATGAGGCTGTTTCTGTACATATTGTTAGCTACTAGCATGTACTTCTTCAAGCAGTGATTTTTTTTTTTTTTAATGCTCCTTTTCTTTTTTTGGGATCTAGCTTTTGTACGTTATCATTTTGTTGCTACTGTGATGTCTGAAGAGAAGATTTAATGAGTGTTAAACTCCTAAAGCTGTGGATTGTGCAATAATTAAAAATGCTATCTCATTGTACAAGAAAATATATTAAAATATTAAGATTCTTAAATCAGCTTAGAGCAAGAAATCTGAGTCAAGGAAAGTCTATCATTTATCTCAGTTCTTGCTTTAGTTGATTTGTTAAGCTCCTAGACTATGCAAATGGGTTTATGTTATCTTTTTAATGAGAAGCAGTGTAAAACCATGTTAAATAGAGGGGAAGCGAAAAAAGGGAGGGAGCCAGTCCTGATTATTGTGATGAGCCTGAAGAAACTGTGTTATAAACAATGTCACCACAGTTTTTGTAGAAATGAAAAGGAGAAAGAAAAGGAATATGAGAAATGCAAGTGCTCTGATTCTGGTGATTACATTTCTTCTTCTCTGCTGGCCCTCCACCTGTGGCCACCACTGCTGCTCTTCATTCTGCAGTTACCACGGGTATAAAAGCTTCATCTCTACCATGAGCTGCACAGCATCAGCAGTCGTGTACCCTCCTTCCTCCAAAGGAGAAACAGGTCAGATTTTGGAGGTGGTGTAGTTCCGGTGAAAGGGGCATTACACGTGTAGTGTATGTGGGACTCTTCAGAGCTGATGTATTTGCTGTTTTTCTAACAGCCTCTGATCAGAATGAAAGCTTCAGCATATCAACATTTTTACTGGTAGTTGTTTACAATATTCAATGACATTTCCCTAGGATTTTTTTTATATTATTATTTTTGTTAACATCTTATTATGTTTATCAATTACATACAAATTTGCAGTGAAATAAATTTGCATGGTCTAGGAGAAAAATCCAGAAGTCCTATTAGTGTTGTACTTGCCTCAGTTAAAATACCAAATCTCATCCACAGCGAGGAATATATTATAGCATAGGTATTCTGTAACTGAGAGGGCAGTGCAAAGCCATTTTCCATCTCGTAATCTAACTCAGGAACCTTTTGTAGCTTTTAAATACTATCCAGTCTGTAATTCGCATTATGTGTAAGTATTCCTTAATAAAAGGAGGTCTTGCGTAGCATTTCTGTGTCCAACTGTAGCTGAATGCAAACCAAGCGTACCTTTTGGCTTCACACTAGCTCATCTGCAGGCAGCGCAGAGTCCCTTGAGGGCTCCGGGAGTCCCACACTGGGCAGTATTGGCTGTATTGCCCTCTGGGCTCTGTTCAATACCAGTGTCAGCTGGTGTTTCACTGGGTGGAAACTGCTGAAATGGCAGGAGTCTGGTAGCCAGGAGTCAGCCCATGAAGTGATGCCAGCGGACCTCAGGTGTTTGGTGTCTGAAGGCCAGCAACAGGGCTGGAGTTTCCCAGTACCCCTGGTAGGGCAGAAAGACACTAAAGCAGCGGACTTCCATTTGTCATGACTCTTAACTAGCTTTTTCAGCTCCTGTGGGTCCTGTGGTGATAGGGGACCCATCAGCTCAGTGCGCTGCTCAAGTGTACGCCCAGCCCTGTGGTCATGCCCTTCAGAGTGGGAAGGACCAAGGAGAGATCCAACCTAAGCACATGGTTCAGTGACTCAGAATATAGCCTATTCAATAGTTTTAGGTAAATTTCTTCTTCAATTAGCATATTTCCTGCGTCTAGATATTTATCAGGTTTTTTTTTTCTCCTTCCCATTATGATGGGACCAGAGCCAACATGTTTAAGAGACCATCGGGAGCAAAGTGTGAATATTTAAAGATTCCCAGAACTTGAATCGGAGTGATGCGTCACACTGCTGCGTAAGGACTCTGCTGGAGTATGGGACTGTTCTGGTGAAATTGGCTCGAGACGGGGTATATTTTATTATGTGATGATTTTAAAACTCTGGACAGGCTGGGCCAAATCATGAGGTGGAGTCATTGATTTCTAATTTAACCCAGCATTTTGATGCCAGTGATTCTGTAAGAGTTCCCACAGCTGACGGCTGGCTAGTGAACTTAAAGTTATCTTAGATATTTATAGGGTGCCTATTCTTGTAGGGGCTTTCTGGCTGTCCTTATTGAGTGAGGGAGGATGGGAAAAGACTCTAAAAGTCTGTTCCAGGCACCAGGAACTTTGGGTTCAGTTGCAGTTTATGGCTTCTGGAATAGTCACTGAGTTACTCAGCCTCAGTTCTCCCAGCTGTATCTGCAGCATGGAGTAATACTCCGTCCTGTGCAGAGGGACACAGCTCTGGTGCTTGTGATTAATCTTGCAGATATCAAGTGGTGGGAGTAAATTTGTTGTTACTCAGTACGTTCTTCTTATTTTGCAGGCTGTGAAATGAAACAGATACTGCATTCGTGCCTTTATACAAAGGAACGCTAACAAAGAAAGAGATGTTACCATTGCCTACTAATTTGAGTTAAATGTCAACAGTATGCAGTTTTGACTTGTATTTTTCTGTTCATTTCCCTTTGGAGCTATAAAGCCTGCAGGCAGGACGTTCTGGGACCTCACTGCCCTTCTCTGAAGGTTAATGGTCATTTTATCTTTAGCCTTGTGTTTGCAGGCACTGGAGTCAGACAGCCCTTTCCTCCAAACTGTGCTTCCGTGATTTCCCGCATTATTACTCCAGCCGACAGCCGGGGAGATGGGATCTGAGATGACCTTCACTTCTCAATTTTTATTTCGGTGGCGATAGAAATTCAGGATGCTGATGGTTTTAGGAATATTTTTCCAGATGTGTGAGTCCCTGGTTCTCGTCTTGCTTATACCTGTACAAACAAATCAGGAGTAATTCTGTCGGAGAGGTGGGCCGACATTAGTGCAAAACTAATATACATGGGAAGTCATTAAACTTGATTGCTATTCACAGCGCAAGCATTACTGGCAGTGTAGATCTGATCTGTCTCCAAGGGAGCTTGGAGTGTTGCAAGGACATTGACTGGATCTATCCCTAGAGGGGAAGAATGGGGTGTGGAGAACTCAATTCCTTATTCAAGTTGTCTCAGGATATTTGTTTAGACTCGGTAACTGTTACCTCTGATGTTCAACATCTAGACTAGGCAGTGATCCATGTGCCTGTAGCTACGTAGTGTTCTCACGTTTCTTTCCAGATGGTCTTGCATATTGGTGCCTGCCTGGACACCGAGAAGGAAAAGTTGTGTTGTTGGAACCTAATGTTTTTTAACATGGTATTTTCTTAAGTCAGAACGGGTAGAAATAGAGCTCCTTTGTTCAGCTTCTGCGCTACCCGAACTTAGACAAAAGAACTACAGTTTCCCCGTATATAAAATATTGACCATGCTAGTATTTTCACAGGAAATACCAAGCTCTTCCACTGTGTCAAAAAATAAAAATCTGCTTTTCATTCAAACTCATTAAAATTTTAGAATTTAGATTTATGGTCTTGGATGGAAAAAAAGCAGATACATGAGAAGCAGCACATCCTGGCTATATTGTCTATATTGCAAATCAGTTGTTGTAAATTTGTGAAATGTCAAACAAACACCTCTCTGTATTATTTGTTTGTTTTCTGACACTGAAGTCTGAGGTTATATTTGTGATCCTGGTGCAAATATCTGGGAAATTACCTTTGGAATGACACATGGTCTGACCTTCATCTCCAGATAATCCAGGAAGAGCTCATGGTTGTGAGGACACAGAGGAGGCACAGACTAGAGAGGACAGATTTAGCGTACCGGTATCTCTTTTGCCATATTTCAGAAATCAGTAGTGCACTGGGTACACCGTACTGAGGTTTATCTTCACTCCTTCCTCAGAGGTAAAGATAGCATGCTAGTGGTAAACTGTAAGAAACAGTTCATACTCGGAATTAGCAAACACTAGAATCAAAGAGATATGTGTATTGCTGCTTCCTTTGAAATGTTCTTTTTATTGAAGGAGATTGCAGAAAGACATCTAACAGGGAAGAAAAGCAACAACAACAAAAATCCCCCAAATCCCAGGCATTGCACACAGAGTGTAAAACCAGACATAATCAGATCAACATACAGTAATTAGACTCCAGAGCAAGTATCATGGCCAATTCTTCGGGCTCACATGCATGAATAAAAAGCTGATACAGGGCACAGTTAGAGGCCCCTGGCTATACTCTACTTTCAGAGATAGGAGGAAAATGAGGGTCAAAACCTAATATTAATCACAGATGGATGTATAAACTCGGAAGGGCAGAAATCCTCTTATCTCCATTTCTTTGTTTTCTGCAGCGTGCTGTGTTTGATTCCAGCCCGGTTTGTTTACAGCTCTGATAGTGCAGCTTTTAACAGCGATGCATATTCAGTTGTTTATTATTGAAGGGTTTTCACTGAAACTCCCCAGTCCAGGTCCATTTGCCAGCCCGGGAATCTGACTTGTAAGAAAGTTAAATCTGTTTCTGCTTCAGGAAGGTGTTCCCTGATAGTCACATTTATGTTAGCACACAGTTAAACAATCCATGTGCCAAATGCAAAGAGAATTGTGGTATGAAGTGGCTTTCAATATTATGGTTTGATTTCTTTGCAGGATTTATTACAGGTTATAATGGAAGGAATGTTCTACATAGAGGTCGGCTGGAACAGCACAGTTTTAGGAATGCTTAGGCATGATCAAGTGCAGCAGAACATTTAGTCTGAAAGTTCTCAATGAACCTAGCCTTCATTGCTTAATGGTAACGGCACGAGAACTGGAAGCTAGACTTGGATTTTGCTGGATTTGTCCCAAATACCTCATTTGGTGTCCAGACACTGACTGGCTTGCTTATTCAGAGTTAAACAAATAAACTGAAAAATCATTTTTTTGAGAGCTCGCAGCCCTGCCCTCAAAGGAGGGGAGGCACCGTGCAGCTGCATGGCTCCAGCTGCGTGGAGGGATGCAGGAGGGCACGTGGTGCTTGGGCTGGCCGTAGCAGGGAATGGTGGCAAGAGGCAAAATGGGCTGCTTCAGTTTATCCAGCCCCATCCCCTCTCCTCCCAGCAAATGCCTCACCCCAGCTTGAGAACTGCTGCAAGGTTGGCAAGGGCAGGGCTGCAAAATGCTCGTGTACTGTGTGCAGAGCTCCATGGCCTGGTGCTTTCATGGTGACCCCAGGAAACCGAAGTGTGCCTTGTGATGCAAGAAGTCCATTCAGAGACACCAAAATGTACTGGAAATTTGCAATGCTGTGGTCTATCAGTTTCTGGTAGGATTTCTATTCCTACCCCTACAGTTGCATGGTGAAAAATCCAAAGGAAACTTTTGTCTCTTTCTGAAGATAGGTTACAAAACCAATAATCTGACAGCCATCTTTAAGCACAGTTTGTGAATTGTGTATTATCACAGCTGTGTGACGCCTGGTCCATCCCTGCTGCTTTGCACTGTGCACGTGTCCTGATTCCACTCAGGCCAGCTTCGACTGGGCATTTGAGAAGCATGAAGTGTTTGCTGCCAGAGAGCCGGGAGGTGAGGACATGGTCAGCCCTTGGAGATCTGGCTGCAAGAGGCAGCAAGAAAAGCAGTAGATCTGATGGACACAAAACGTATTTTGCATCACTGGTGGTGGGAGTAGCTCCTGACACCTCTGCTGTTGGGAGTGTACCCCGTGTATGTGTGTAGGAAGTGTCTGTGGCAACAGACCAGTGCCTTCAGCTCAGTTTGAGTTTCCCCTGTTGGATTACTCGTTGCAGTTGGTTACCTACTTTGAAGAGGTTTCTCCTGCAGTGGCCCAGGTGAAAGTGCCCATGAAACAAGTAACTCGCTGATTTTATGAGCTGTATTTTAGTGCAAGCATTTCCCAGTGATCGGGTTGCAGGACCTTGCTCAGACTTGCCTCTGGAGGAGCGAACAAACCCGGAAAGTTTGACAGGCGTTGGGAGCTCTGCTGCTGCCTTTCCATCCCTCCTGGTACCCCGAGGATGGGCAGCTTGCCACCTGGGCCTCTTGCTCTGCCTGCAGACTTGGAAGACAAAGCGAGGCAGATTTGGAAGCGCAGTGACAACAGAGGGTGTTGAGGATGTTGGGCTGTGGAGGGAGAGCAATGACAGTGAGTGTGAAGAAATCAAGGGGGCAGGCCATAATTTTCAAGTCAAAGTGGGCCTAGAATGGGCTATTTCAGTGAAGCCAAGCCACAAACTTTAGAGGAAATCCAAATCTGATTCAGCATCCAGGTGTCTGAACTTGCTCTCTTTCCTATCTTTAAAGAGATATCTTTGCTTTGCCAAGGTCTGTATTCTGTGGTTATTTGGTGTTCATCTAGTTTCCAAGCTGAAAACAGCTTTAATTAATTAACTGGCAGTAGAGCAGCCCACTTGTTTAGCACTTAACAAGTAACGAGCTAATGGCAGCTCAGCTCCTGTTTGGCTCTAAGGCCTGTATCAGCATCGCCTAACTGCTTACTTGCACTGATTTACCTCTGGACTTGGGGCCATGATATTTATCAACATCTGAGAGCTCAGATCTATCCCCAGAAAGCTCAGCGTGGGGCTATTTGGAGCTGGGCTAGCGATGAAAAATCAGAGAAATGCTACCATGAAGTGGCTTGGAGACTGATATGGAGATAGAGAATCAAAAAGGATTAAATCCTGAGGTGGAGTAATTATTTTTAATGACTGTTTACCAGTGCTTCTTGGAAAGTAAGGATCTTTCTAAATGTGTGTGGTGAAACTGCCAGTTCCTGGGAACAGGACTAGGTTTGACCTAAATGAAAACCAACAGCTGAGGATTTGCATGTTCAAGTAACTTCAAGACAAAACCAAATACATGAAAGACAAAGGAGTAGTGAAAGGAAAGATTCTGAACACAAACCATCTCAGGTGGTTAGGAAGCAGGGAATCTGCTTCATGTTAGCAAAAAATAAAATCTTTTGAAGCTTGAGGGCCTTATTCTACACCAACCAGTTAAAAGGATGAAATTCTTCCAAAGCCATCAGGATTACATCCTTCCACTGGCTTTAGGATTAGGCCTTTCCACTAGAAAGCCACTTGATCTTTCTTGCTTTTAAATACAAACTTTAATTTCCAATGAGGTTTCCTTCATTTCTTGCTATTAGGGTTTCTTTTGGCAGTGTTTTCTGAACTAAATGCCAGGCAGATTTCAGATGCAGTCCTCCATCCAAGGTTTTGTACACCAAGCCAGTGAGAACGCTTCTGCAGTAATCTCTGGGAATTCCGTTCTGGTGGTTGTTACCCTAGAACCAGTTTTGGTTTTGACTTTTTTTCCTTTGGACTTCCTCTGATGAGTGGAGACGAACGCAATCCAGCTAGCCTTTGCCTCTCAGGATGAGGAGTTCAGTGTGGAGCCATCGTGACAAATGCAGTAATTCAGGATGATAGTAAAACTCATTTGGATAAAATTTCAACTGTATTTTTGTGTGAAGGAACATCTCGAGGTCAGGTTTGATTTGCTCTTCTTCTGTCAATGGTGTTGAAGTTGGTTGCTTGTAGAAGCTTTCTCTTTCCTGCCAAGTGTGAAACTAGACTAGAATATGATTGGTTTCTGCTTGTGATGGCCCTTGCACTTGATGTCAATTATTATTTGTGTCATGACTTTCCTTTTGTAACGGGTGTTAAAGAAAATACAGAAAGGGAGATGTCCATTCAGAGATGGCAAAGTTGTGCACCATTGAAAAACTGCTGTAGCAGAGGCAGTTCTGGAACTCCATGACAGAGGTGCGTTCCTCAGACTTCTTAGGGAAAGTTGTTAAAATGTTTTTGCTAATATTCTAAAAGAACTGATCCACCTTAGATCTGGTCTTGCTACTCAATTTGTAAGAGGACCTGATATAGAAATACTTGTATAATGCTCCTTACTGGCTTGCCAGACCCAACTATTCAAATATTATCTACTACCCAAGAACAAATGCAGTTTTTTACTGATCTTTTATAGGACTCAGCATAAATCTTCTGTAGCAATGAGAGTTATGAACTTACTGCATTCAAGCACTTTTTTTTTTTTTTTTTAAATCAAGAGCACAGATCCTTTCAGGCGGTGTGACTCCAGGAGCTGATGCTGTTATTGGTGCTGACTGGTGCATCCTGGCTGCCACAGGCAGTGCGATGTGCAGTGCCTCACCTCTGCTTTCACCTCACTGGGGCCACTGGCTGCCTGGGGATTGCCATGTGAGTTGAATGTGGTGTGATGCCAGAAGTGGGTGCAGCTATGCTGTCTGTCCCAGGGCTTGGGTATCCCAGGGCTGTGTTCGCAGCATTAAACCATAGCCGTTTTCCTCCTTCCCTGCTCAACGAGGACCTCCTGAGTTGTGGCAACGAGCACCAATGTTACATGTATCGCCACAGGGCATCACAGGGCACTATTTTTCTAATAGAGATGTCCTGGCTACTTGAAACTCCAGAGCTTCTCTCCTGACCTTGCAGTATTACAGGGACTTAGGTTTTTTTTTCTGTTAACGTGCAGAGCAGCATGTTAGAATAGGTTGTGATTTACAGTGAGATGGGATAACGCCTGTTCTGGAAGGTCCTGTGCACCCCTTGTGTGCTGGAGAATGTTGGCAGTTTTGAGTGGTTATTTCAGAGACGTTGCAATACTTTCTGTAGCCTCTCTGTTTAAAAAATAACAGCAACGATATAATGTCCTCGGGGCTTCTTCGCCTCCTAATTACAACCAATCCTCTCATTAGTCCCGCAGGGAGACAGAATCAAATGCCATGTGGTATTTTACACTTAGGATGCTGTGCTTACCACGAGCTGGAGGGAGGCAGGAAAAGGGGGAGTTAACAATTCATAACCATTTATGGAGCAGGCACAGCCCTCCTTGGACCCAGTTCAGCAGAGTCTGAGGGCCTCAGATCAGGAACTTTATCTGGCTAGTAATTGCATCGGCATGCTGCCTTCCTTGTGTGCAGGGGGGGGCATTTGGTGAGCAGGAGACGAAGCTGCAGAGTCCTTGTGCCGGCATCCACGCAGAAGGATGAATTAAATGCATACACGCCTCCAGGGAAGGACCATGGCTGGATTCTACAGTTGCCTGAAAAGTAAAAAGTAAGTGCCATGCTGAGCCCTCCCCTCCACCTTTCCACACTGAGCTGACTCCAGTGGGTGCTTGGGAATTCCTCCCTTCTGTATTCCAGCAGCAGCACTGCATGCAGTGCTTGTGCCTTGCGACTGAGGTACCATTCGGAGTATAAAGTGCAAAAAATCAACTCAAACTGAACTAACAAATTGGTGAAAATCGGTCATGCTTTTTTTCCTTCACAGATATGTATACATTTATATATATATGTCCAGTGGCTAACACAAAATACTGAAAAGGAAATTAAGAAGCTTTTGCTGTCTAATTATAGCAAGAGGAAAAATGTCCTCTTCTTTATTGATTAGCTACATTGTTTATGATGAACAAATAATGAGAAATACAGAAATGCATGTAGACTTTTAAAAATGTTCAGCTAGAAATCTGGCATTAAATGCTCTCTGAGAACTCGATATGCTCATTTTTTTTTGTATAAGCAACCTGAGGTGTGCTCTGAAATCGCTCCACATTGAGAGATTTGATTTTATTTAAAATAAATACTTTTGATTGCTTCACTATCATGTTCTGTGGGAGAGCTATAAAGGGAGAAAAGGGTGGGACAATGTATGTTAGTATTTGTGCTTTAAAACCACTGTCAAGTCAGCTTTTGTTTTTCCTTTGATATTCTCTCTGCTAAGGAATGGAACAAAATTTTTCTGCTGCAAAAAACTGAGCAGTGGTTTTTGGTGACGATTGCATCAGTGGACTGTAGAGGGCTCTACTCTTGCATACAGTACGGGATTTCAGAAAGTGCAAATTCACAGAAAAGGCAAGCAAAATTGTATTTTGAGGCTTAAGATATGAACGATGACAGTTAAATGTATGGATGGAATCTTGGTTAGCAGGGGAAAAAAGTGCAAGTTCAATAGTGAAGCTGGCAATTCCTTCTTTCTCTTTTTCCCTCTTCTAACTGTTGGATCCCTCATACCAACATTACTCTGGTAGAAATATGTATTTTTGAAGGCACTCAGTTCCTACTGCATTTCAGTTAGAATTTCCATCCCATATTCCGTCCCGCTTCTCCTCCTCTGAAACTTGTAAGGGTGTCTTTGAGAGGAATCTAAATATTTGGAAAGTAAGTCTACCTTAGGTAAGAGGGAGGATGTGATCACAGTGGACAAAAGGACTGAGGATTAGTCCTGATGAATGTAGAGGGATTGGCAACTGACAACAAAATCAATTTATGTTTTTTGATTTATGTTTTTTCCTCCAAATCCTCCAGCATCTAATGCAATTAAGATAAACTTGGAAGGCTGAGAGAGGCTAGAAAGGATGAGCAGCTGAAGCTTCTTTCATATGGCATATGATCACTACTTTTCAGGTGGAAATGCACCTGGTTTCTAAAGAACAGCTTTGTTTTTTCAACAAATTCTTCTTTCTGGTTGCTCTTCAGTTAGATCTCTACACTGGGTATATATGCAGATTGTGTTCCTCATCCTGTTGTCCCAGCCTTGTGATGTGTTCCCAAGTGGATTAGTGTGACTATAAATACTTCACAGTCTTTACAAATTTTATATGCTGCTTTGGCTGTGATTATTGGCAGTTAAAATGAGCCTAAGACATTAATTGCAGCACCAGAGATGTTTGGAGCCTGAGATGAATTTTGGATGATTTTTTGGGGGGAGTTTGACACGCAGTGTTTGTCTTTCTGGGCAGTGTCAGATGTGTTACAGGAATGGCTTTCCCAAATCCTCACATAGTTGTTCGACCTGTAGGAGTTAGTTTGCTTTGTGAATGAAATTACTTGGATGTTTTAAACAACTGGCTTGGGCACAAGCAGCGGTTTAGCCAAAGCAGCAGAGCTCTGCACAGGCCTCAAAACCTGCTACTGCCACTGGCAAGGGGTCCTGCCAGGGCTTTGGGCTGCTGCGTCCAGCTGAAATGCCTGGGCTGTTTTAAAAGCTGCTTGGGGGTGCTCTCTCCTGTGCTACTGTCCCATTTGCCTTCTCAGCCCCACATTTTCCTAGTAGAGGCTCTGCCTTTGCACGCTGCCGTGACTTCTGTCTGAGTCTGAGCTTTCTGCAGTGAGTTCTGCCCCTGTGCTTCATGAGTGCTCTCTTATGAGATGTCACATCATTAAAACAAACCAAAAAACTAATGCAGATAATTCCTCAGAACAGTACTGGTCTTAATCCACTGAAATAAAAGTTGAAGATTGCTTTTGTATTTTTCTTTAACCAGCATCTGCAACCAAAATAATCTTATATTGTTCTTCCAGTAAGTTTGTGGCTCTTGTAGTTCATCCTTGTTTCGTTGTGCTTGGTCCCAGCCTGGTGTAAGAACAATCCTTCAGCTCTGGGCAGACATGGTGCAGTTTTCTAAAGCCCGCCGAAGAATCTGTTAATATCTGTTTTTCAGCTTTTGAAACTAGCCAAATGCATAGTTATGAGCTGAAAATGTGGTTGCTTGAATAGTAAGGTTCAGTGATGGTCAATGCAAACTGCCAATTTCCAAAGACAAATATAGTGTGTTAGAAGCTATATAAAGTATTTGGCTGAAGGCTTTGTGTGCCAGCTCAGAGCTGGTTTCAGTAACAGGCTATAAGGAAATGTATTTAACTGGTCTGGAGTTAGTGTGGTCACTCAAGATTTCATGGTGCCTTTCACAAGCAATCCCAGAATTATGGATTTATTTTGGTTTGAATGTCTTCTGCTATGCCAAGCTCTGTACTTCCAGTGGGATATTCCATTTCTTTCTTGTAGTCCAGAATTGTCCAAAAAAAAAGAAAAAAAGCTGATGTGCAAAGGCATCACAGTGCTGCCTACCGGACTGATAGCCAGCCCAGCTGAGGTCTGTTCCCTGCAACCTTCCCTCCAGCTCCTCTGCCCTAAGCCTGCTTGTTGGAGAGGCTCACAGAGGACAGTGGAAGGTGCAGAGTGAACTTCTACAGCTTTTATTTCTGCACAGTGTCCTTGGAGCTTTTGGTTTCCTATCAGAAGCAAGCAGCTGCTCTCGGAGCTCGGACACTAGCAAGTGAATTGGAAGCGGTTTAAAGCTCCACCAAGCGCTACTGAAGTAGCGACTTGGCACCACAGGGAGCGGGGCACTTCCAGAGTGTTGCCTCTTCTCTGTCAGCAGCTCATTTGCCTCCTGCAGCGTCTCTCACTTTTAGGAACCACGTTTGTACAGCAGGGACACAACACTGTTCACAACACTTGGTCTTTGGCATGTGCTTAGGCACGGGTCTTACAGCGAGGCTCTGAGGCTGTCCCTGTCCGTGGTGGCATCCCCACGTATGCCTGGGCTTGGCCAAGCCGTCAGCCATCAGGAGGCCATGCATATTCCCTGGTGCTGCTGCCTGGGAGCTGCGGTGGCCAGCAACAGCAGCCTGCAACATGAGCTGGTCCCACGGTGCTCTGGAGGTCTATGAGCAGCCAGCAAATCCTGGGGAGGTAAAATGCTTCCCAGGATCACTTTGGTATCCTGAAATACATGTTGTTACCTGACTGTAGTGTTACATTATTATATTGATGCTATTTTCTAATGAGGGCAAGAATCACTTGTTAACAGATTTTCAGTGTTTTGTTGTATTTCTTCATTTTTTTTATTTTTTTTTCCTGGTTTATGAGAGGTGCATCTTGCCCAGCAAAGGAAGGTCACCAGTGCAGAGAGAAACCCTGGATGCAGACAGAGGTGGCAATACCAGGTTTCAAGAAATGGCTGGCAGGGAGTACAGGAGGCAAAGCATTGAGCAGAAGGGAGGTGCTTTTTGGAAAGTGGAGAGCTCTCCCAGCTGGGGCCAAGTCAGAGAGCGTGCGCTGAGCAGAAAGGACTCCCCAGGCATTATGATCCTTCGGGAATCTTCCAGTAGGCAGCCTGAGAGCTTGCTTCTGTACACAGCAATGTAGAGGGCATTTGGACATTTGGGAGTGTTTGTCTTCAGCTCACGGGGCTTGTTCAGTGTCACGCCTGGTGTTAAATGCACAGATTGAAGCCCTGTTTTCTTACACAAGAATAATAGAGAGGGTGAGCAAAAGCAGTCAGGAGGTGGCAGAGCCGTGGCACTGCAGGCAGTTGTGCACAGTTGGTACAATGGTGCTGTATTATTAACAAAAAGCTCAACTATGTCTGTTTGTTGATTCATTCCATTTGACTCATCTCTGTGTGAGAATTTCAGTTGTGGCTTAATACGGCCAGTGAGTCACCCCACCTCTCCCAGTCCTCCTCCTCCTCTTCACACTTCTCTCAGGATGGTGTTTGCTTTAGCAGCCACTGCGATGTGGTGTGTTTGCTGGCTGTAGGCTGAGGAATTCCAGGCAGCCGTGTCCGTTTGGTTTCAGCACAACAGCCCTTTCCCTACCACCAAGGTACTGAGTGTCTGATGGATGAATGCCTCTAATGCTGCCTGTCCTCCTTCTTCTCCACCATAGCAGAAGCTTCTCAGCTTGGAACAATCTGCTCAATGTGATCTTTACTCTTCTGCACCATTTGTCTATCAGTTTGCTGACTACCTTATTTTGCCAGATTGAGCCTTGAAAACATCTTGTCATAATTTTCCTTGTGTTCTCTCCTTATGCGGAGTCTTCTGCTGCTCAGGGCATCTAGCTTTGTACCCTTTCAGCCAAATGGAGAGGTGAATTTATCATTTCCTCCGTGTACAGAGGTCTGGAAAGTTTAATAGCTGTGATATGAGGGCCTGGAAATGGCTTTCTAAGCTGAAATCTGGCTATGGATACTTAAGACAAAAATGTATGAGCTTCAAGCTGTGCTTCCAACAGATAACCTACCTGAGGTAGCGTAGCACAGCTAGAGCTGATTACCAGCAAACTAGGGAAACTCCAGGATGAGGCTGGCTGTGGGGACACAGGCAAAAACCCAAGGTAATTCCAAGGCTGAATTTTTATTTATTTTTTTCTCCTAAGGGCTGCTGCTGTAAGAAAACAGTTGAGCACAACGTGCATTGATTCTTACCAGAAGCTCTACTCTACAGTCATCAAAGCTTGTATTTCTGAGTTCAATCCACTGTAGTCTCAGGGTTGGAACTGTTACACATCGAGGAGTTTTAAGAAATATTTTGAATACAGCAAATATGAACAGCAGATTTTTTTTTCCATATGTTGTTATATTAGTAATAGTTATTTGTGTTGAGGTAGCAGGTGGCCCTCCAAGGCTCCATTGTGGGAGTCATTGTTTAAACAAATTAAAGCCAGTCACTTAATATCCTGCCTGATTTTGCATGCAGATGCTGAGCTGTCACTGTTCATCAGGCATGTAACAGTCAGGATTGTGCTAACAGCTCCATGTTTCCGACACGATGTACACAAAGAAGCTGAGACCTGGGCCACACACATCCTTACATCCTTACTCATCGTTTAACTCTGTCATTACACCAGTGTGTGCTGCTACATTTGTATAGTCCTTCAGGTACTAGGGTACCCTGTGGTCTTGTGTATCCCGTCACCGTGCTGTAGCACCTTTATTTGTAACACGGTTAGAGGGGACTGTAGCACTTACAGTCGGAGCAGGGTGACTTTGCTGGGCAGACAAAGCAGCCTGATTGTGCTTTTCAACCACGCAGCCAGAGCTAAAGCAGCATTCCAGCTTCACATTTTTGTGGTGGTTGTTTCTTTTGGCCTCAGAATTTCAAGGATCTGGTGCTAATTAGCGAACTAAATGTTTGACTTTTATTCATGATGGATTCATTTATGCTTATTCATTCTAAGAAATATGTAACTGTGTGCTTTTGCCAGGCTCACAGTATCACTCATCTAACAACACAGTTCTGATCCACACGGTATTTCAGATGTGAGCGGGATGTATTTATACACTTGAGCTCAGAATTACTCTGTAGATGTATGGATGTAGTCATTGAGCTGTCTGTGTGTATGGGGGGAATACAGACCTGACAGAGGTGCAGAGGAATTGTTTGGTGATTCACTCTAGCAAATGACTTTCCGTCCTCTCAGTTTAGAGAAAATAATATTCCAGAAGTTGAAAGTTCACTGTGTTGCTTCAAAAAATGAAAATCTTTTCATTACTTCCTTCCTTGCAGAACTTTGCCTGTTAAGACCTTACAGAATGTCTGTCCCCGCCTGTTGTTTTTTTTCCGTGACATCCTCTTGTCAGTACCCCTTCTTGTGGCCCTTGGTGTCCCCCTCCTGGGATTTTCTGCTGTTTTGTCCCCTCTCTGCTCCCTGATGCTACCACCTTTTTCAAAACAGCCCAATGCACTTGATGCTCCATTGGTGCGAACCAGCGCTGGCTCAGATGGTCTTGTTGTGGAGGGGTGTTTGTGGCTGCAGCCTAGGAGAAGTAGGATCCCTTTGTAGTGGCTGCTCATATAAAAGGGAAAAGCCAGTAGATAGCCTGGGGACACACGTGGCTCAGGGACTGCTTCAAGCACATGCATGACCTCCCTTGGCTCTCACAATTCTCCTGTCCTTCAAGACAGTGTGCCTCGGAAGGTGCCTAACTTGGGCTGCAGGGAATGCTGCCAGGAGGAAGGAGCAGGGACAGGAGAAGATTTACATGAGATCAAATGCAGGGAGACCCTCAGACTCCCCACAGAGCTCCAGAAGAGCTCCTTTTGCAAGCGTGGAAGCAGCCCCAGGCCTTCCTTTGGCTCTGGCTAAGATCAGCAGCCAAAATGGGGTCTGAATTCCAGAAACAGTGGGAGCTCACGGGGTTTAGCCAGCCAGATGCAGTTTATTTCAGCATAAGAGGGAACTGGCCTTGTTTTTATTTTCGCGTGTGTACAGCCAGTAGATGTTGCCCTGGCTAGGTTTGGGGACTTCACATTAAGAGATTTCCTGACCTTCCTGCCAAAGGCAGCCTCTGAGACCACAAAGCCTGCATTTTATTTGCTCTCTTGTATAGCCAAAAGATGTCTGGCTGTTTGTAAGAGTTTAATCCTTGGAGTGAACATTTGTGACACAGTCAGCCCTGGAAATTTCTGTCACTAGTTTTTTTGTTGTTTGTTTGTTTCTTTTTTAGCGTACGTTCAATTCCTGGGCATTAAATGTCTTTATTGACATGTCTTGGAAGCAACGTGTTCTGGGGAGTTTGATCTACCTAAAGATTATTATTTTTTTATTTTTTAACTTTTTCCCATCCTTAGGCTGTTCTTTATCCAACAAAACGAGGGATAAGGGACAGTCTTTGAAAAATAAATAAATAAGCTTCAGATGTAGCTTCAAGTCCCACGTTTCAGTTCTGGCATTCAGATGGCTATTGTTTCAGCCTCATTTTCCCTGCAATATTCAGACAACTTAATTTGTTATTTTTTCCACCAAACTCTTTCAGTCCTAGGATGTAATGATTCCTCGTGAACATCTTGGGGACCAGAGCAGGATTCAAATACAGGAACACAGCAGAAATGCAGCCCGCTCTTGTGAAATTTTATGATTTCTGTAACTTATCTGTAGTGGTAGCACCTGGTAGCAGAGTCAATCGGTAAGGTCCCAGCGTGCTGGTCTCCTGTAGCAGAGGCAGCGTTTGCTTGTTAAGCTTTCCAGGCATTCAGCGTGACCATCATGATTCCACAGGCAAAGAAACTCAAGGCTGAGTGATAAACGTTTTAGCTACTGTTGGCAGCCCTGCCATTTGCCCTGGACTCCAGTGACAGAGGCAGCGATAGTCAGCTTGCCTTTTATTCCTGTACTTGATTCCAGCTTCTTGACTCTGCTAGCATAAGGCATGCCTGCTCTTCAGTGATAGTGGCTGGAGGTTTCCTGCTGCTCTGCTCATGGAGCTGTTTCCAAAGGCAGCAGGGCTTTCTGGTGTAACTCCCTAACTGCCTTTGGTTACGTCTGTATTGATGTTAAGTGCGTGTTCCCCTTCCCTCCCCAGTTCGCCAGCTGTATCCATGTCAAGTGGATCTGAGGGAGTCTCCTGCTGCTGGCAATGTGCTGGTTCCTCGTACCGTTGCTGGATGACTGCTGCTTCTATTGCTTCTTGTTAGGAAGAGTGGAAGAAGATCCTCATTCCAGCTGTTTCCTGAAACTTCCCCAGTGTGGTAGTGTAAAGAAGAATTACTACATGGGAAAAGCACTGACTTATTCCTACATTGGTGCCAAATGGTGCAATTCAGCTGGGTCAGTTAATGTACATTCCTTTACAATAGAGGCAGTCTGGGCCCAAAACGTTGGCTGAGCTCTTGTGTGTACTTAGTTCATGACTGTGTTAGTGCCAGTCTTGATTTGAGCAAAGTTCTCTTGCGTTTCTCCTGATTTGTACAGACCAGAAAATGTACTGGAAAAATTATGCTGTAAATTACTGTCAGAGAAGGGCTGTTCAGAAGCACTTAGTTTTTGGCAAACAGGTGGCTATTCTGCTGTCTGTGCTGATGCAGGCTTGCAATAGTGATCCCTGCACTGACAGCAGCAGCACGAGGTTGTGCTAATAAGCTCTGCAGAGTAATTGGGAGCATGAGGGCATGCCCTAGACAGGTCAGTGTCTGGTGTGGGTGCCAGCCATTGCAGAGTGGGGCTGCTCAGACTTCAGCTGGGCATCCCGAGCTGAATACAAACCAGCAGTGCTCAGCTGTACCTGCCCCAGCTTTAAGCTCACACAGGTCCACGTATGTATGCTGCGGAGTGCATTTCTACTCTGTTTTCTACAGTAGCTTACAAATATTTTTTTTGTCTCATTTGCCCTTCCCCCTTCTTATCCTTTTGGCTTCTCACACAATTACAGACTGAGCCCGTGTGACTGTATGAAAGGCATTTCCTTCTGCTCCTTTTTTATTTTTTTTAACTCAGCTTCAGCCCACCAGCTGCTTTCCATTAGTGTTACACACACACTCACTGGGAGGGCAGCACATAATGCACTGCTGAATAGCAGAAATCCTTCAGAATCAGTCAGACAGAGGCTTCCCAAAGGAGACTGTAGGTAAAAAGAGTTCAACACACTGGGTCCTGTCTTCTGCCAAGCCTTCCCTGTGAAGCCCGGGTCCGGGGACCGAGCACGGTGAGGGGGTGTTGTCTGAATGCAAAGTGTGAAAGCTGGCTGTAGATCTCTTTATGTGAAAAGTTGTTTGCTCTGGATATCTCTTCAAGGGTAGCAGCTGAGTGTTTTCTGATGCTGTGGGGAATTATGACCCCTACTTGTTCCTCGGAGAGCATTTTTATTGATACTAAATACTGACAAGTTGCTTATCTAGGCTTCCTGATTTGTGGTCCTTCGAAAATGGCCTTAAACTTTCCTAAGCTCTTCTTCCCATAGAAATTACAGGATCAGTACTCATTAACGTTGTAAACTTCTTCCCCACCCCTCCCTGTTATCAGTGGAGGTGGCAGCAAGAGGCCACATGTAAGCTGCTGTTTGTGCCGTTCTGTTATGCCTGCTTGAAACAGCCATGGCTGGGCTAGGCTCAGACCAGCTAGGGTCTGGCAAAAACATCCATCTGGTCAAAACTGGGGGCACTTCGTCCTAGAAACTCTAAAGAGAATTCAATGGGAAAGGCTGTGTGAGGTTGGGTCCCAGTTCCACTGTCATGTTGGGCAGGACCCTGTTTGAGCCCGGTTGGTTGTGGGATCCCACACCATTCAGCCTGTTCCCTGAACGGGGACCCTGAAGAGCAGTTTGCTCGGCTTTTTGCACAGAGAGCGACGGGAGCTTTGAGGAGTTGGTGATGGGCTCAAGGGATGTGAAAATTGAATAGAAACCTCGCTGGCTCTGCTGTTGTGTTGTGATTGAGAGTCTGTTCAGTGGGGTTGCTGAGGGTAAACCAAAGACAATTTTGCTTCCCTTACTGTCAGTGGGTTGCCAAGTCCGTGGCTAGCCTGTAGCGTTTCCCAGGGAGGAAGCAATCAAGCTCATTTTGACAGAACAAAGTCCTCCAACGTGCCTTAATAAGACAGAGTAACAATTTAACCTGTCACCTTCAGCTGAAGAATGTAATGTGAATACTAAACCATCCTGTATCCCGTGTTTTTATGAAGCTCTATGCTCATGACAGACAGGGGGCTTTTCCTGAGGTCCTGCTGCAGGTCCAGGTGTGTTGGGGATGCTGGCTGCGGGCTGGTGGCCTGCAGGACAGGTGAGGGGCATGCATTTCCCAGTGCTGTCTGTCTTGCTGTGCAAAGTGTGTGTCCAGAAATTTGAGCACAAGCTTGTTTTTTGTAGCCTGGAGGAAATCAGTCTTTAAAAGCTCCAGGTCGAAGTGCCACCTCTTTCTCGTGGCTGTTTCTCTTGTCTGTCTCCTTTAGGGTATGAAGATACTGAATGAATGCAGCGCCTGGTGGTGTTGAGTCCTTATTTTCTCAAGCCTTTATTTGTTTGGAAGGAGGCTATTCAGGGGTCAGCATCTCCTTTGATCTCTCTTGTAAGACCTGCCAGAAGGCTTGTTCAGAGGCATGGGACTGAACTGAAGAAACACCAGAAGCTGGGGTAGGAGCCTGCTTGTTGTGCGGTCTCCATCTCTTTGGTCTGACGCAGAGACAGCAAGGAGGCTGTGTCTCTTTTGTGAGGCTGAGCAGAAAGCATGTCTGTTTGTCTTGGGCCTTTGTCAAATGTGGGAAACTTGAGCCCTGTACAATGTTAACTTCCCTAAAGTCCTTCAATACACAAACCAAGGAGGGAAGGGAGTTGTCTTTGCTGTTAGCATGTTTCCCACATGTGATACACTTATTCAGGTAATGTACTTAGCTGGGAAAAGGGAGTGGTCAGACACTTCCCTGGCTTTGCATTTCTTCTGCCCAGCCACTGCCTTCCTGTAGAGCACTCCAAATATCTGTCTGGTTGCCCCAGATTGTAACAGAGAGACAAGGCTGTTTCTCCTGTTGCTGGAGAGTGTTTTCTTTTAGGACTTAAGAGTTCTCCTAATGAGCTGAAGAACTCCGGGAGAATGCAACTCAGCAGGGTTATTAATGGCAGTTGTGCATGGGTAGCAGGGAGCCCAGATCTAGACCATAAACCACATCAGTGTAGCAGTGATTGCTAACTAGGTCCTGTTGCCTCCTTTGAACATAAGGAAAGCCTTAAGCTGTGGGAGCTCTATGCCTTTAAAATACACATATGCCTTTAAAATGCTTGACAGTTCCATCACTGCTCTGCTGTGACTGCTGCCACCGAGGAGAGAGCCTGCTTCATCCCTTGGTGCATGCCTTCTCCCAGCTGTCCTCTAGCATCTGCTGGCATGCCGAGCCTTGGAAATGCTTCTCCAAAAGGCCACTTATTTCATCTGATACTTTATCACTAAAAATCGATGTGCATACAGCATCTGTTTAAAATTTTGTCTCATGGTGCAGTGCTCTGGGGGAACTTGTGGGGTGCACGTGGTGAGTACAGCTGATTGAGCTGGGTGTGCGGTATCGATACATCCTGACCACGCGCAGCGCTGCGTCTGTCAGCTGTCATTAAGGGCTGGAAGTGGTGGATGTCTGAGGGTTCGATCCGTTAATGCCTGTGCACTCACATGTGTTTGTATTGATGAGGTTTTGTCCTCATTCTCTCTACTACATTAATCCTCAGGCTAGGGTTTGGTGCCTAGAACTTTTGCTAGCTTTTCTCTTGTAAAATAAAGCAGAGTGCTACCAGAATTTGAAGCCTCTATGTTATCTCAATGCTAACTTTCCTTCAGGTATGTCATCAGGCTTTTAATGATGGAATTTACACTTTGCTGTAAACATTTTTTTCTTGTTATTTCAGTGCTTGTTAACTTAGAGCTTTAGGTCCTAAATGGGGGCACGGTTGCAGACTCGTGATGCACCCTCGCAATTGACACTTGACCTCCATATGCCCCAGAGAACTCAGCTATAAAATTGAGTTAATGCAGGAGCTGATTTGACTGTAAAGAGACTGCCTCGGAGCTGAACTGCTTTGCAATTATAGTTCTACTTGTATAAAAGATACACCAAATGGAAATAAATGCTTGCAGTTGTAATAAACACAGCAGTCAAAGTATCTCCAAGGACTGGAGGGATTCTGAGTGAGCAGCTGAGATGATGGAGTAATTTAAATAAACGTAGAGCCAGCAAAAACAAAGATGGATCTGAAATCAGCGTTTTGCCTTGCTTTCATTCTCTTGAAGGTGAGCATAGCAGAAGCTAGAGGTGTAAATGAGCCCAAAAGTCAGTCCCACTCACAGTCTGGGAAAATAAGCGCAAGTCTGGGGACTAGCGAGTTTGTCCTTGTAAATGTGCTGAGCACTTTCTTAATGTTTTATTTCAAATGCATTTCTCTTTCCCTGAGGATAAATCTAACAATATACATTGTCTATAAAGTTGAGGGGAAAAAACAGGTCCAAATTTCTTCTTAATACAGAGAATCTATGAGAAAGTCTGCTGATGACCACTTTAATCTAAATTTGCAGGAAATGCAGACATTTCCATGGATAATTGATGAGACCTGAATAGAAAAGAAGAAATGTTGAATGGTTGTGATCATCCAAAAGGGAAAATCTTAAAAGTCTTACTTTTTGTTGCTTCTGCATGTTGTCTAACAATTGTTTCAAAACCAATTGTTTCAAACCTCTGTGCATCTTATTTAGCAAAGGCACAATCAGTCCTGGTCCCTGCAATGACTTTTTTGCAGGGTGAGATGAGATTGTTTGGAAGTACAGCGTGTTAACGCACTCCTGTGTTCACTGCCTCCAGATGAGTTAAACCAGAAGAAAACTGCAGTCCCCCTGCTCCGTTTCTACCCAGAGGTCAGCAGCATGGCAGCAGGTAGTACAGGGCACGCTTCCTCTGTCTGCCTTTTTTTCAGGAGCCCTGCCTTTTTCCTTCATAGCCTGCTGCCTTTTTTTTTTTTTTTTTTTTTTTTTTGACAGTCCCATTTCCTCTGCACACCTTCTCTTTTAAGGTTATCTGAGGACTTGGGCTGTCCAGGGGCTCAGGGAAGTACTGGTGCTCTTTGCCACAACGGATTATAGGTGTGGCTGATACAGAAGGAATACAAGAGTTTGCTGACTGGCCAAATAGGCACCTAGGTTATGTAACTTAGCAGTATTGTACCTCTTGAGGTGGAAAATAGACCATGTCTGTGTGAAAAGGGGGCAGGATTTGCTTGTGGGGGTATTTTCATTTGCTTGTGGGGGTATTTTCATTTGCTTGTGGGGGTATTTTCATTTCTTTGTGAAGATTTCTTACCCTTTAAGACCTGACACAGCATATTGGAACTGCTAACTATGTAAATGTATCACTTGGATATCTCCTCTAACAAAGGACAGTATTTATGAGCTGCCATGCTAAACTGTCACGTTTCCATTGTTGCTTGACATTTGTACTGTAACTCTTGCAGTCTGCTGCCTAATCCCTTTGTTTCCGACAGACACCCATTTAGGAGCCTTGGAAAATACCAAGTGGAGCCAGTTAGCATTGAATGATCTTAAAACTAGACTGAACTTTTGTTTTCATCGGGGAGGAAGATGATGCCATCAGCTAATGTGGTTGATCAATAGCCCTGCTTGCGATAAGGTTTCAAGGCTTGTGGCTAAAAGCTGATTGCACTGGAACCAAAATAAATTTGATCTATTGGTTTCCACAAATGCAGCATAGCCCAGAATGACGGTTCAGTGCTGATGCTTAACTAATTTTAATAATGCTGACAGGCTAGCCTGGTGCCTGCTCTAAGGACAATAATACATGAACCCTTGGCAGCAAAGCTCTTATTTAAAATGTTTTTTACAGTAGCATGGAACTGTCAGTCTGTAGCAAAGAGTGTGCATAGAGATTCATTATTCTGAGGCTGGGAAGCATTACGATCCTTGCAGGTCACGTTTTCATTTAATACAGACTTTGATCCTGGATTCCTAAAAAGAGAGAGCTACTGGCACGAAGTAAGACTGTTTTATTAGTTTTGGCTGGAGAAATAAGTGTCACTGAAAAATGTGGAAAAGTTCTGTGGCTCAGGTGCAAAACAAGTGTGCAAGCTCTGTTTGTGATGAGCATTTGGGAATGCAGTTTCCCAGCTGCAGGGGTGGGATCATAATCTTCTGGGAAGGTGGACTAAAATTTAACCAATGCTTTCATCTCTATTTCAGTGACTACATCATGGCTACGGGGCCAGCAGACGTCATACAGTCACCTGAAACAGGAGAGGCTGTTGAAGAGTGTGCAGGTAAGCAGTAGTTCTCCAAATGTGGAGCTGATTTGGAAGTCAAGGTTTATTTTTTTAAAGTTGGGGGAAACATCTTTGGTGACTTGTTTTGCAGGTTTGTTTTTTTTTTCTGTGTGGCTTTGTCAGCTGGTAATATTATGGAAAGGACCTTTAGTGTGCAGTACTGGAGGATCATAATGTGATGGAGTCTAGTATTTTCTGAATCTGCCTTGGATTTTCAAAAAAAAAACAAAAAAAAACAGGACATAAGAGCTTGAATAGCTGCTAGTCTTGCCTGCTTTGGTGGATGCCACGGAGCTGGGGGCAGAGCATGTTAACCAACTGTTGTATTAGCCTCTGCCTGTGGGAGCTGTGAGTGCCCCTGCTGCAGCTTTATTCTCTGCTTCTGGCCACAGACAACAATTTGTTACTTATTCTTTCATCTAGTGGCATGGGCTGATGCAAACAGCCATGAGGGAATGGAATAATAGACAAGAAAGGAAAATATGTTACTTATGCCAGAGCTGTGTTAATTAAAGCAAATCCCTTTTGCCAGCATTCAGACTTTTCCTAAGGAGCTAAGTGAGTATGAAGAATACCACAATAGCTGAAGAGTTTCAGAAGTGGCTGTCATACCAGTTGATTTTTTTGGCTAATGTTTCACAGTCATCTCCAACGTTCCAGTGTTTCAATGACTGGCTCTCTTTTTCCTTTAGAAATAGATTTGCCACCACCAGAATACCAGTACAGGAGAGAATCAAATGGCAAAGCGACTTTAGTTGAACCCTGTGTGGCAGATGGATAGTGGTGAAGGAAGGGGTGATGGATGCCCAGTAGTGGCTGGTTTCCTGAATTTATAACCTAGTTGATGACACTGTCCAGTGCTACTTGTGACCTTGTGTGAAACCCACATGTGCAAGTTTCGTGCTCAGGTTTGGAGAACGTTCAGAAAATGGAACAAATTCTGACCCTGGTGACAAGGAAGGCAGGAGATGACTTGCTGACTTAAGTGTTGGCTCGAAAAAAGACCAAGAATATTTCTGTCTCTAACTGTCTTTCTAGTTTTTACTGAACCAAACTTTTAAGAAGTTAAAATCTGCTGCACTATTACTGAGATAGTCAAGAAACGCTTGACCAGACCTGGAAAAACCTATCTTGTTCTGTTGTTTTAATTTTTGGAAGTTCCTTCGTTTATTTCCCATGTAAGGTAGGATTGCATCACCTCTTCCTCTTTTTAGTGGCTTATAACGGAAGGACTTTAGGCGGCTAAAATTCCCACTCTTCACAGTCTAGTAAATTAGATTTATTTCTTGGGGGTAAGGTTATTTTCTGACTAGTTGTAGAGTTTCCACTGCACGCTGGTTCTTCTTAGTGGTAGTGACAAGGTAATTGTCCAAAATCTCTCAGTGCCCAGTGTGAGCCTTGCTAAATTTCATGAGTTTATTGCCTGTCTGGCAGCCTTGAGTATTTTTTATGAAGCTAGAATCATGGTATTTTTTTTGAGAACCTTGTCTTTTTTTTTTTTTTTTTAATCCTGTATTTTTATTCATGAAAATAGCTAGTTGTTGGTGCTGAAGAAAAAAATGGAAGTACCTCCTGAGTGTACCTTAGAAGACAGAGCATAGAATATCCCTAAATGATCTGTTTGATTTAAATATGATAATTGAGCTTCTAAATCAGATATTCCCTCTGCTTTTACAGTCTCAATTTTGCACTGGTAAAAGTATCTTTCTCTCTTCTATGTTGTAGGGAAGAGCTATACAGTGAGCAAAAAGAGCATTAATTTTCTCAGTGCACAGGAGAAACCATGAAATAGGCAATACACGAACAGTAAAAAATACAGAATAAATGAACTTTACAGAAACAAACAAATGCTTATTCCTGCTCCTTTTCTCTTATAATGGGCTAAATTGTTAGAGTTCATTTTGGGGAGGACCTTTGCTTTTTAGGGCAGTAGACTTTAAATTCATATTTTGTTTTTATTGTCTTAATTGAATATTGACAACTGTAAACATTTAAAGATCATGAATCATTATTCATCAGTGGGTGAATGGGGAATAGGCAGTTGTCTGATCTTGGATTTTCTCCCCTTGTTTTGACTAGCTTTTGTTATGCAACAGCTTTTTTCCATTTTAAGTCATAAGATCCTCTTGCACATTATTCAGTAAGTTCACTTATCATAGAGCACGGTACCAATTTAATGATATGTTGGGCTACTTCACAGTGCTCTGAAATGTAGACACCTCTAAATGAAATGTGGCATCCCTTTAGCAGTGTGCACAACCAGCAGCACAAAGTGTTTGCAGCAGGAATCTGATTTGAACACCATCTTTCTGAGCTGTGCCTTTATTGTCAAATGCTCTGACGCCGAGCAGCCCCACAGTTTTCATCTACATGCAGCACAAAGGGTCTAGGGGTGATTTTATCTTCTTTGCGTAATAACATGGCAAGTGTCCATCTCCTGGAGTTGGGGGGAAAATTAGTATTTCTCATTCATCTGAAGCAGCTGAAGGCATGCAGCTGAGCAGAGTGCAGCTGAAGATGAATTATTGCTGGAAGGGATGTGCCCTGCACATCAGAAATAAATCAGAGGCTAGAGAAGGTTTTGAAGTAACAGAGATCTCGCTGTTCACAATTCCCAAGTATTGTCCTGTGCTAGCTGAGGTTTACTAATTGGCTGTGTTTGTGAACCTTTTCCATAGGCTCCATTCTAAAGTTAGCACCACCTCTGATCTAAGCAAGTATTTGGAGTAGTACCCTGGTAATGTTCTCCTTTGTGGAAGGACTTGTGTCTAAGGACTTAGCTGTCCTTAGGACCACTTTTTCTTTCTTTCTTTTTTTTTTTTTTTTTTTTTTTTTTTTAACATTATCCTGGTTCTTCTGGAAATATTAGCATCTAATTATGCTCATCGGTAATACTTGACTAGAATCAAACTTCCTTATCGTCACTGACAGCTGTCCACTGTAGCTGGCAATGCCCTTATTTTTCATTCAGACTGCCTTTAAGTTGCAAAGATCTCTGCATGCAGCAGAGCTGCCATTTTGTTCTTTGAGTCACTGGAGTGTGCTAGCAGACTGATGGATTGATAATTTTGGGGTGCTGCTTCATTTTAATATTTCATTTTGCTAATCTAATATAATCCAATTCTGCTTTGTCCAGTTTGCCAGGAGAATACCATGTAGGTTGTCTAGGTGCTGATGTGAATGGTAGTAATGGTAAAGAGGCATTTCTAAAGACTCTCTAAAGTCTTAGTCAACACACTTTTTTTTTGTTGGGAGGCACTGTGCTCTTCTGATTGCTGTGTGACCTGTCTTTTCTTACCATCTTCTCTCTGGGCCCAGTGTGAAACTCATTGAGCCCCATGACAGAGTCTTAACAGCTCTAAAACTTTGGGCTCAGCTCTGGCATCCAAGGGAGACAATTTATCCTTTGTTTTCTGAGACTACATAATTCACTTACGGCCTGATACGCAGCTTTTTGAGATCTTCTGCTGATAAACCCTCCATAGGAGCACCACATCTCATTGTTATTTAGGTGAGTGGAAATCCGTTGATCGTTTTACACTAAATTGTTGGAAAGATAGCTTGGTCCCACTGACAGCCCACATCACTGGAAAAGCAGAGTGCAGGTCTTGCTTGGCAGTTACCACTCTGCAGAGAGGTGCCATTTCGTCAGGCCGTGCCGGTCGGTGTAGCAGCATCCTTGTATGTCCTGATGCGTGCTGCTGGCACTGGTCTTGAGAGCTGGGAGGAGACAGGGTGAGCAGGTCTCGGTGTCATTGTTTACTTCTCAAAGTGCCTACTGTCTGATGCATGATGCAGCTGTGCGGTGGCACAGTTTCAGCCCAGATAAGGCTTGTTGGCAGAAATCCCTACACACACAGGGCACACGTTGAGGCAGAGCATTGCCGACTAAATCATTGCTGGGAGAAGACAATAACTGCATGGAAAGAATGCCTTGCTTATTAAGGAATCCTCCAGCTGTGAGCATTTATTATGCCAACTGCTGTAAAGTATTAATTGAACAATGAATTTGGCTCTGATATGCAGTGATGTTATTGCTCTGCATATTTATTTAAGTCAATCACGGGGGTCAGTACAATAGCTTGGCCCAAACCACCCCAAAATGACCCCTCAATGTAAGAGTCAGTGACAAAACACAGCTCTTGTGTGCTGAAAGAAAATATAAATAAGAATGCTAAAGTATCTAAGGCTATTAAAAATGAAAGAAGTCAATTATGTTTCTTATGGTCTATTCTGTTTTTGTATTTCTTTTCGTTTGGACAATGGAAAATGTGAAGTCAGCTTAGCAGTTTTCTAATCATGTTCTTAGGGTTGCTATGTTTGGGGGTTTCGTGTTCTACAGGGGAATGTCTTAATTTAAGCTTGCTCCATTGACCTTTGAGGAGCTGTTGATTTTAGTTTGGGGCACTAATTTAGTGTGGAAACAGATCTTTTGGTTTTAGGGTTTATAGATTCCTTTGCCAGTTTTAATCTTTTTGTTTCCTTACAGCCCTGAATAAAAAAAAAGCAGAAGTAAACCAAGCTAAATGAAACATTTAAAGACTTTTAAATGTTAGTTGTTTTATTGAAAAAATATTGAGTATGATTTGCATGATCACTTTTCAGTTGTGATACATTCTCTGTGTATTTTTCCTAAACTAGAACCTAAGTAGGCACCACCATTGTCAGCTTACTGCCAGTGTTGCTTCATAGGCAGCTCATCTAAGAACTGTGGCTTCACCTTTCACAAGACTTGAGCACTGAATTATTTACAAAGCAGCTGACTAGAACTCAATGGGCTGCTCCTGCTTGTGGCAGTCCATAGGCTTCTTTCAAAATTTAAAAGGAAAACATTCTCCAAGCTAAGCAACACCTCCAAGTTCCATAAATTTTCATTTTTCTCATGTTGCAGGAAAGAAAAAATCCAAATTTCAGACTTTCAAGAACTTCTTTGCCAAGAAGAAAAGGAAAGAGCCTCCACCTCCCAGGGGGGAGAGTAATTTAAAACCTAGCCAGTCCAGCAGCGATGTCAGCATCTCTGTGCTCGACGAGGCTAATGCACTTCATTCACCGAAGGAGGCTGGGTAAGCTGGCGGGGAAGGAAATAAATAAATAAGAGCAGATCTCTTGCTGCAATGGGATGAAAGCACGGGTTGGCCCCTTAGGAGCAACCTCTGTCCAAGTTTGTGCAAAACAAGCCCTAATGCTGATGAAGGAATTCCAGGAATTTCCTCTTTCTTTGCTATGTGCTTCCAAAGCCATGGTGGAGAGGAGGGGGAGGGCAGCCAGGGGCAGGGGTGATCCAACCTCCTCGTCTGTAAAACTGCAGATAGCCCAGATTGTTTTGATTGGTTTTAGCTTTTGAAATCTGTCCTGGAACATCTGATCAGCAGCAGCTTTACAAGGAAGGATGATTGAGTACCACTAGTACAGAGAATAATTGTAAAGTTGAGTTGCTATTTTTTAGCATAAATGCTGCTCTCTGTTATGGTTGGGAGAAGGGAAGGAAAGCGTTTGTGATCTCAGAATGAGATTTCTGCTTAGTTTAACTTTCTTACGCTACCATTTCTGTATAGAGAACAACAGAAGGCCTTGAGTTTTGTGTCAGTTGCCCTGAAGGGCTGAGCACGAGTGAAGTTTGCCAGTCCTCAGGGTGTGTGCAGAACAATTCTCAGGTCCCTGAACGGTGTCAGTTCTGAGACTTGTCCTTTTTTCAGATGGTGTAATAGAAACTATTCTGTATCTAGCATGGGACAACCCTCTGAACGTGGTTGTCCCTCACAAGGGGTGTCATGGATCGGTACCTTGCAGCCTGTAATTTGGCTGCTTCCAGCCTTCCCCACCTCCCCTGTTAGCTTCTGAGGCTTCTCTTTGGCGTACCTTAGGCCTTGGATTGTGGAGCTACAGACCAGCTAAATGTGATGGTACACTGGCCACATCCTGCGGTTTGCAGTGCTGTGTTGGAGGGGACATTGGACACTGGCAGAGGTCATGAGTGGGTGACTAGATGCTGAAATCAATGTTGCTGCTAAATGCAGCGTATCATCAAATGAGACCTTAGGTGCAGCTGGACACTACTGGTTTCTTCTGGTGGAGCAACTTGTAGGCGTTACTTTCTTGTAGGCGTTACTTTCTCGTGCCTCCCTGCCCCACCTTTCCTCACTCTCTCTGTTATACCACTGCATCATTAAAATGATTTGGGTTTAAGGAAACAATAATCTCTTCATTTTGTTTATTAGCCTAACAGCAGCAGAATAAGTGACCACATAACCAGTCCCTAGAGTAAGGGGAATTACAGTGACTCAGCTAACCCAGTCCGAAAGGCTTAGAAATGGCTGAGCTTACACCAAGAGCCCGTAGAGGGGTCTGGCTTAAAATTAGCTGTCAGATCCAGAGGCTACGTGGCTGAGAACACTTTTGTCTTGCCCTTAACCAACTACTTCAAGTCCAACTGCTGTTTACCTCAGCACTATCCTCCAGTGATTTAAAACTGTTTAGTAAGACCAGAGATCAGGAAGTGAGTAAAACCCCTCTGTTTTTTCCCTTAGAGATAGGATTGGATGGACAATGCAAAAAAATAGAGGGTATGTTTGTGCTATTTGAAAACCCTGTCGTGTCCAGGCTCTGCATGGTATGAGCATACTTTGTAGATACCAAGAGAGACTGAACAGCCTAATCTTTTGGAAGACCTGATCCTGAAAGCCACTGGAAATACAGATTTGAATGGTTTATAGTCAGGCCCGGCACTCTGCAATTCCTGGCACACAGAGTACCAAAGACAATCCTAAAACAATGCTGCTTTTCTTGAGGCAGAAGCACTTGTTCTCTTTTATTCCTTCTTCTTCATCTTTTTATTTTTTTTTTTAAATCATAAAATCTTTTTAAGATTTAATTTTTTTGAATACTAACCTGAGAACAAACCCCCAGGTGTGCCAAATGTTTCTTGCAGAAGCCGAAGGGATGTGCTCAGATGTCATGGTGCTGCAGGGAATCAATGGGATTGGTCATCTGTGAAGGACAAGGGAGCATTACGTGCCACTGCCTCTTTGTCTTCTGAGAGGCATGAGCTTTGAATGGAAATGGAAAAAAATCCTTGATGGCAAGGCTAAAGCCCGTTGTGTTGAGAGTTCCACCATTTCCTCAAGCATAGCAGCTTGAGGGTTGCTGCATTTGAACTCAGTGAGCATTTGTATGGGGAAATTAGCGTTGGAAATATGGAAGCTAAAACATCTGGGTGTTTAGCTAACGGTGCGTCTTAAACATCAGTGCAAATATAAGTACACTGCCTGGAATTACACATGAATGTATGTTTGTACATAAAAGACTCATCTGTACTAAAACTGCAGTTAATTGTATGTTTAATCCATTGTTCTTTTTGCCACTGCCAGGCAAAAGTACAGTAATTCTCTTGCAAATGCAAATAGAATCATCTAGGCTGGAAAAAACCCCCTTCAATATCATCAAGTCCAACCATCATGATGTATACGTAGGGAGAAAAAGGAAGAAAGAATGAATGAAAGAAACAGGTCTTATACTGACAGACTCTTAGAACAAGGAAACCTCTGCTTTTATTTCTAAACAATTCCAAGTAAAAGAAGTGAGGAAATGCCTGATGGAAAAGGTTAATACATCCTAATGCGTGTGCATTCCATGCAATAAGTAAAAATAAAAATGCCAGCTAATAACAAATATACATTATGGTAAAAAAAAGCTCAGTGACACTGGCTTTCTGAATGCAGCAAAGTTATTATGTCCTGCCCATGTACAGTGTATTTCATGCTGAAAATGACTGAGTGCAGCAAAATTATTGTCTTGCCCATGTAGAGTGTCTTTCATGCTGAAAATGGCTCTGCAAAATCTGACATAAAGAAACATGTGATTGCTTTATTCACTTTAATGATGAAATAAGAGAAGGGCTTACTGGTGCATAGAACTGCTGTCTTATAAATTATCACAGACACTGACTAGTACATATTGTGAGAGGAAGCATGAACTCTGACCTGTGCTTCGATAGAAAGAGCTCAGGCTGTCTTGGACACAACACAGACATAAAGAAAAACTATTTTGCCCTGCTGTGAGACCTGGCATAACAGTATGCAGGATGCAGGAGGCAGATGCAGTAGGAAAAAGAGTGACTTGTGTTTTTTATTGTTGTTGTTTTTTAATACGGCATATTTACATTATCAAAGTTAACTGTCTTTCAGGGCTTTCTTCTAAATTAAAGAGAGAATCTGGGGCTAGGCAAGTAAGAGCCCCCTTCTGTTTGGTTTCCTTGCAGAAGGCTGTTAGACTTACTGGATTTTCCTTGTCAAAGTTTTGTTTCTAATCGTCTTCTGTTACCCTGAGTGAAACTTTGAGAAGCAGTGGGCGTAACCTGCAAGGCAGCAGAGCCAAAGAATCCTTGTAATTTGGAGGTTATGAGGCTGGCAGCCAACAACATGAGTATTCTGTTGTTTCCCAGTTAAGTGCCAGAATGTAATCCTGAGAGAGGCCATACTTGTGGTCTTTTGGACAAACTAATGTACAGACAGTGCGCCTACGCTTGTGGAACTTGGTGACTAAAGGATTTGGAGCCTTCCTTGTCATGCTATCCAAGTGCAAAATATGCCCTGCACAGCCTAGCAGACCAACTCCAATCAATCTCAGTTGATTATAACTTCATTAACAGATGTAGTTGGAACTCATCTGTGCTTCACTGGGCTAACCACCCAGTGAACATAGAAGCAGGGCAGTAATACCTTACCTGGCCACTCTAATTTGGCCATGGCTATGTAGCTGTGGCCTCAGACACTTGTCCCATCTTTATTTGGTATATGTTTGGGATCTGGTGGTGTTCATAATACAGGTGAACAGAACTGTATTTATTGCTGGACCCAAGAGGATACGAATCAAATTTGTTACTGTAGTGGAATTACATTTTCTGGGGTCATTTGCAAGAATGGGAGAAACAATACAGCCTTTGGCAGGTGTGACAACACGAGGCTGCAGAGATTGCATCTTGACCCATTCCCACCAACAGAGGGCACGGGACTTCTGTGGCCCTCCACTGGCTGGTAGGCTTCCCTGAGGGTTGGAAGTGCCCAATTACATGTTGGCAGCACCTAATTACCTTGGGATCTCTTTCTAGCCCACAGAGACTGGGCCACATGTTCAATACAGGTACTACTTACATCCTACAATAGACACTTTTGTTCAATCAGCTTCCTGAAATGTTCTTCCTCCTCCCTTTTGAGTGTAGAAGGAGCTAGCAGTGACTACCTCAGAGAGCTAACATGCAGAAATCTGAAGTGGGATGCATCCCACCCTAGTCTCTTTATGATCACCACGGTGATGTGAAGTCTCAGAGAGCTATATGCAGTGCAGTGACCACTCTTCCTTCCTTCCAGGCCCAAAGGAAGCATGGGAAACAAAGCCTTGTCCCATGACAGCGTCTTCATTTTTGAATCTGTACCAGGAGGTGTGGCAGGGGACGTGTCATCTCAGGAAAACATACCTGGAAGAGTGAAAACGTTGCAGGTGAGAACGTCATTCCCTCATTCATGGTGCTGCTTTGTATTAGCTGTCTCCTAGGAAACTCTCTTCTGCCTCTTCTGTGCATTGTAATACTTTGTTGACTTAAGTGTCCAAAGCCAAACAGAATGACTGCTTTTGGATCGGCTCTGCCTCTTGGAAGTTGTTTCTTTGAGCAGTCCTGGTGCTTTCAGCCTTGCCCAGGTCCCATTATGTGCAACTGAGATGTTTCCAAGAGTCTGTGAGCTGGATCTTTCCTTAATAAGCATGTCCTCTTCCAATGGGATTCCTATTCTTTACTTCATAGCTACTGTTTTTGGATTAAGGCTATTTATACTGCAGAGTGTCCCTTACACTGTTATTCGTTATAAAGGCGTTTCTTTTTTGAATGTCTAGCTGTGATGTTTTCGCAGAACATGCTAGCACCAGGGGCTGTGTAAGTGTGTGTGATGATGGATAGTCAGGGCATTCTTAGTGACAGCTTTATTTATATCATTATTCTTCCGCTCTCTGCCAGCAAAGGATGCTGTATTCTGCTAGGTCATTTCCTTCTTCCAAGGCACATACCGAACCCTCCTTGACAGCTCCCTTATCAACTGTTGGTTTTAATTGCGTTCAAATAACTACCCAGCTTAGAGCACTGAGATAAAAGTTTAAGGTTTTTCCAGAGACTGAAAACAAACTCTTGATAAAAAGCAGCCAAAGGCCATTGAAATTCTTACTTTGCCCTGTGTGGGCTTCATGTTGCAAAACACAATTGCATCACATATTAAGTAATAGAGGATGCACAGAGGGACTTGTTCCTCCATAAGGAGGCAAAATAAGCAAACCTTCAGTTCAGGGTATTTTTTGCATAACAATAGGAGAGGCAGGAGAAGACATGTTTACATATGACAGAACTTCATCAAGTGGAAAAAAAAAGCTCTTTTCGTGCTATCTCCAGCCCACTGTGCCCTCTCTTCATCCATGCATTATCCTGCATGGTGACTTAATACTGCCAGCGCTATTTTCATAGCCATAAAGGACAGTCTGTTTCTGTGAGCTTGACACTTGTCAGACTAAAAGCCAGGCACTAACAAAAGCTATTTTCTTAGCAATGTAGACTTCTACCAGTAGAAGACAGACTGTAAATTCAAAGTTCCTTACTGTAACAGTTTGCTGTCTGCATGTAATGAATTTAATCAATCAAAGATGGGAAGTTGTGAAAGGAGAGGAGAGCAGAATTGACTTTCTATGTTTTCCTTCCCATGAAGTGCACAGATATGTTGTATGTCTCACTTGTTTTGCCCATGTATTGCAAACTTTCTGCAGTTTGTCACCAGTCCTGCTTTTGCAGACTGTATTGGTGATACTTGACTAGTGTAGATAAGAGGGCAAGAAAGCTGTTTAAACAGGGAGACTGAAGGATAAAAGGATGGCATTGTGGTACCCGGTGTAGCTATAGGAGTTATGTTCCATGTGAATCTCACTGAATAAGAATGGCAGCTGCTTAGATTTATTTTGCAGAGAAAGAAATGAATGCATATCTTCAAAACAGCATAAAATTAGGCCTAGAATTTCCAAATCTGGTTTAATAAGCAAAGGACCAGAAAAAGCAGGTCTGCATATTTATCTTGGGGATATTTGGATGAGACATTTGTAGTTGAAGGACAAAGATTCTGTTCAGACATTGTCTGTATTCCAGCTTTGACATAGCTGAAAAACTTAAGCCAAGAGGTTTTTGTAATGGTGTTTCCTGAGTTCAGAACTTTTTCATTTTGAGGGAACATCTGGCTGCTTGTGAGGTTACAGACTTTGTTTGATTTTTCTAGTGTCAAGGCCTGCCAGAGCATTTTTTTGTGCAGTCTTGGAAAAGAAGCTCCATACTCCTTTACAAACAAAGTTGTTCCTGGCTGTTGTTATCATTCTTGCTGTAGACAGGACCAGGATGTGATGCTGGGGAAAACTAACAAGCAATTCATTAGGGTGGACCAGAATTGAATGAAGTTGTCTTTACATAAGAAGTGGGACTCAGGTAATTGTTATGAGAGAGGGTAGTGACACACCGACAATATCTGGGGAAGGGCTTTGGGAAGGAAAGTTGTCCACGTAAACTTGGGGTTGGGAACTGTAGAATGACAGTACTTGGTGGTATTATATGTGTGTCCTGATACATGTAATTATTTAAAGAAAGCTTAAATCTAAAATAATTTTTAAAGTTTAAATTTAAACATATTAAAAATGGTCTAAGTTTTCTGGCATGGTAAAATTTGTCTTTGATAATTTACTGAGTAAGACTGGTTTTGATTTAGTTTTGTACAGAAGTCTGTTCTAATAATGGGTCTTTGAGTGCAATTAAATAAAATTTAATTAATGGCTGTTTCCTGTGAATAGTCTGTTACTTCAAATATTTCTGTCAAATAAAAGATTCTGCATGTAAAGTAGGAGCAACTGGGATAAAAGCGTCCAAACGTCCCCTGGAGATAATGCCACTGAAATCTAAATTTCTTTTCAATCACAGCTTCAGTTGCAGCAAAACATCAGGTTTGGATCACCTCCTCTTGTTATAACTGGAAAGAAACTGGAAGATGCAGGTGCTGTTTCTGAAGATGATGGATTACCTAGAAGCCCTCCTGAAATTTCAACCCTTCATGAAGTTCTGACAGATTCAGCAAGCAAGGTACAATCATTACGTCATTTTAGTGACCTCCTGCACTGAAAAAAATAAAATATATCTGGGGAATGGGAACACCTTTTTGTTCGATTGTGAAAAAAACCCTACACCCACAAAGATGTGCTTCAATGCCATTTTTCATTCAGTTTCTTCTATGCAGTCCATTGGTATTGTGACATGATGTTTGTGTAGAACACCAAGGGAGTTATTCATTTCAGGCCAACATTTATGAATGAGGAATGAGCATAATTCTTTGGTTCATTAAAGTGTGTTTGTACTAATGAACTATCTTGTGGTTTAAAAGGTCTTCCTACTGCCAGAGACGTTTTGATAGAACAAATCAGTCAGAACTAGAATGAATTACCTAGGTGCATTATGGACTCATCACCATGAGGGATAGCTAGGAACTGGCTTTACAAATAATCCTGAGTACAGTTTTCTATGGTTTTATGTAGATCTGTGCTGGGGCAGCTGTGACCTCTATCATTAGGGAAAGAGGAGAAAAAGTCTGTTGGTATGACTGAGTGCTTTTGGGCAAGGCAGTGTCTCCTGGCAGGTCTATAGGGCAGAAAGTATAAAAAGTGAAGTATTCACAGGTGAGTGTTGTGTTACTGTGCTACTTCCAATCTGAGAACAAGCTGAGCTACACACACTGCACAAACTTCCCATGTCTTTGAGCTCCAAAGAGCTGGAGACATTGGCAGTTTCCTGCACTTGTGAAAGAAGAATAGGTTTGGGGTGTTTCAAAGCCAGAGAGGAAAACAGAAATAATGAGAGCTGCAGAAGAATCTTAAACAAGTACTATTTTTAGAATGAAATAACTGTGAACCAGGACAATATTAGTTGAATTGACAGGTGAAAGTGAAAATCCTATTAGCCTGGTGAGAATATGTGTTGATGGGGCTCAAAGAGAGTCTTGGGGTTAGTTCTTTCCTAAGAATTGCCTTTCTACAGCAAATGTATGGTTTTGGACTTCAGTGGGTATGTAAGCATCTGTAAATTTGAAGATCTTAATAAGCCAAAATACAAAATAACTAAACAATGTATTGGCTCAATTCCCCATTAAAGTGTTTGTTGCTATATTGTATGTATGTCTAGCACAGTGTTTTGGTTCTTTGTGGTCAACCTTAAAGGCATTATCTCATAGCAGCATAAAGTTCCCCTACTTTGATCTCCAGTGAACAAATGAAACCTCTGCGAGGCAGGGACTTTCCAGTGACCCTTCCTTTGTCTTTCCTCTTGTATTTTTTCATAATTGGTACTGCATATCCAGTTCCAGGTAATTCAGTGTGATACTTCCCTTGATTTACCCTTTTCCTTATTTTATCCCACAGTCCTCCAACCCTGTTCAGCGTCATAGCTCTTTGAGTTTAGGCGGGACAGACAGTGAAGATGAACAGGTAAATAGCTACCCTTCCTGCTAATAAACTTTCCTGAATCAGTGTGTGTGGTGTCTATATCGAGCCAGTGCAATATTCATTTTATCTGTTCTGGGTAGAATATATTGTAGCAAACTGTTCATGAACAGTTGAGAGTGATGCAAATGATACTGAAATCACACCTCTCGCAGAGTTTTGAATATGAACCAAATAAAGAAAGGCAGAAATCTACTGGTAAGTGGTTTGTGTGAACAGTCTAGTCAGCTCTGTACCACACTGTGAATCTGTAAAGTTACACAACAGAAATTTGGACAAGATTGTAGGACAGCAAAGCACTTCCATTCCACATCCCAGTGCCCAAATAACACCAGCACGTACAGCTTATTGAGTGTACCTCCCCATTGGCAGCAGTTTGTGAGCAGTGTCCTGCTTCTCTCTCATCACTGGAAAGAATTACAGGATCTGCCATTTCTGGCACTGTGTATTCCACAGGAAAAGGTCTGTGTTAATTCAAATTTCACTCTGGATTGCAAATGACCATCAGAAACAGCAGGTTCTGCTGTCAGACTGTCACAGACTGATACCTTGACCAGCCTGGAAAAATTTACTGAGGTTATATTTTTGGAGAGATACCTAGGTGACTTTCACCTTGACTGTCCCTGCTGGTTGAAGCTGAGCTGAGTTCCTGCTCACCTCATGCTTTCAAGGGTCAAACAGAGCTAACCCCATTGCCGAGGAAGCTTTCCTTTCCATTCTCTCCTTGGCCGGCCTTTGAGAAGGGAGAGAGCAACCTTTGAGCAGACCAGCTCAGCTTCAGCCAGCTTCAATCAGCTTCTATCTTCAAGGATAGAAACATAAAGTCATGTCTCCCTCTCCGAGTGTACTGCTAGTCAGACAACCTTAGAGCCCCACCTGATCTGGGTAACTTAGATTGTCATTACTTTTTAATAACTTACATATTTTATTGTTACTTCAGGGTACATTTTATTAATGCATCTCCTATTTTATATTTTGACTAAAATACTCCATTTTGTAACCCTGCATATTTTTTTTTAACTTACTATATGAAAAGCCATGTTCTCTCTGGTACTGAAGTTTGAATGCTTTCAGTCCTACATCTTCATCTCCTCTGAGAAAAAAAGGCAGGGACATGAGAAAACTTTTTTGCACAGAATTCCCCTACTTAAAGGGTCTTCCCTTTAGGGATTTGGCTAGCTTCCTGGTAGTGCAGCATCTGTTCCTTTACCCAAATATTTTTCTTAGTCAGCCCAATATGTTTATATATATATATTAAAAAAAAAAAAAAAAAAAACAGTAGCATTTATAGCTATTTTTGTAATACCAGGATTTGAACTCACAGAAGTTGCTACATTAAATAACCTCATCCCAAAGATGAGGAAAATGTTGAAGAGCACCAAGAACTCTATACCAGTTATTCCATTTCACAATGCTGTATATTTAGTAGAGGAAGAAGAGAACTGGATCCTTAGCAATTTGAAGTTACACACAATGCAGTGGTTCACATTTTACTCTTGCATTGATTTGGATGCAGACAAGGGTTACTTAATGTCTTTTCCCTGTATTACTTTACTGGGTTTTCAAGGACCTTCATGCTGCTGCTGCCTCTGTGGAAAACCCTGATATGTCACCCATGAAATTCTCTGTGCCTTCCACATTAATAGACACCCATTTTCTGATTAACTGAAGATAAATGTGGAGCTGTCACTTAAAGCCAGCATCAAGTGACTTCACAGAGACATTAACTGGTATTTACACTGCCTTTGCCAAATAGCCTTTACAGAAATCTAACTTCCTCCTTGGTATCTTCAACCCAGGCTGATTAAAAACAAAGCATGGTCTCAGCTTCTGGGGCTGAGGACATGTTTTTGGCACAAACACTCTTTAGGATATCAGCCTCCTAGTTGCAGCATTCTCCGTGTGCAGCCTCCTGTAACTGAACAATAACCAACAAATACCGAGTTTATCATACACTCAGACACTAATGTGGAAAGTCTGTCGCTGGTCACCCCCCTCTGTATTTGAGGGAAGATACCAACAGTCAGTGCTCAGAGAAAAACATAGCCTGAATCCTCAGTGGAGTAGGGAACTTGCCATTTACATGCAGTGGTGATCAGATACTAGTTTAAAGTGGTTTGTACATTAAATAAGCAGAACTATTAACTCAGTAATTGGAAGACAAAATTACTTGTATGTAGAAATGAGTAGTTGTTACTATTTTTGTAAGTTCTAGTGATCGTTACAGGTTTAGCATTAATTCTGCAGAACTATAGTAATAGCTTATTAACGAGATTAACAAGAACTATATTAATAACTTATTAACTAGACATGTTCTTTCTCTTTTTCATCTTGTGTAAATATTTCATGAGAAGAATCTATATCTGTTATAATATGTTCTGTTGGGATTTGTTTCAGACCTAGGAATTAAAAAAATAATAAATAGAGAATAAGGAAATTAGTTACAGTTACCTTAAACACAAGGTGTTGTACCTAGAGAATTTTTGTAGCTTAGTTGGCAAGATACTTTCATTATCTTCAGAACTTTATCAGCATACATGTTGTAAACTTGGTGTTGTATCTTAAGCTTAAAGAGAAGCAAAATTCAAGGCCAAGCACAATTAAATGGCTATGCTTTACCTGTCTTTGTGGCCAAAGCCCAAGTAGCAGGTGTATGATACTGAATGAAGCTTGTTGGGCATGTGTGAAATCTTGCAAAAGCCTGCTCAGCACTTCAAAACTGTAATAAAACCAGTCAAACTGCAATGTTCAGAGGCTTCTCTACAAACACTTCTGTAAAGCCTTTATTTTGACAGTCTAAGGTTCCTGCTGCTGAGTCCCCCAGAGCAGCATTGGTGTGAGGATGAGATCCATGTCACTATCTGGACGATGGCTCTGGGACACTTCTTGAGAGAAACATTTGTTTGTTTGTTTGTTTGTTTTTTTCTGGACGAGTGGATATTAAGAGGAAAGTGGTGTGGTAACTTTCTGAGAGATAATAAGGAGAAAGTACCCCTGTTACTGTTGTGGCTTTTTAATAACACATTCCTGCAATGTGTCTCATTATCAGAAAGAAAAGGCAGCTATAAAAACTGCACCAGTGTCTCCTGCTGGTGCAGACATATATTGCAAATGCCTTTTAAGATAGTGACTGGGCAGGAGACAGCTGAGGCTCTTACTGTGGGAGAGAATGAGACAGGTATTTCTCACTTCGGTGTAACATACAGCTGAACACACAGAGACGAGTAATTTCTATGCAGAGACAACATTAGACATGCTTTTCAAAGTAAGGATTTATGACCAAAAATACAGGCATTTCAGGCCTCTGAAGGGGAATAAGCTGACAGAAATGTGGAGAAGCTGAGCAAAACGTATAGTGCCATGCTTGTGTTTTTACAGATACCTTCTGGAGCTTCCTCCAGGCCGATCAGTCCTTCGTCTTCTGCCGCTCTTGGGGCCTCTGGTGCACGAGGCAGCAGCTTCCTTCCCGTTGACTTCACTGTCCCTGCCAGTCCCCTGGGCTGCCTGGACACCTCAGCAGCCAGGCACAGGATTGCCATAAATCCCCGGAAACAGAAAGGCTTCACCAACAAGAATCAGCAAACCCAGGTAAGTCTTTTCTGGAAAAGAATCACTGTGCAGAAGAAAACCTATGTGATTTTTATTTTTTTTTCTCCTTTTTTTTTTTTTTTCTTTCCTCCTCACATTTCTTTACTTTTTTCCTTCTTCCATTGGAAGAGAGCAAACCACCTATTTTTTTTTTTCAAACCAGTGAATTATTTTCAATTTAAAAGGAGCTGAATAAAAGTGCAATTTTTTTTTCATTACTTAGTCAAAAACATTACAGGTTACACTTCATTTGTAAAAACATCTGTGGTGTTTGAAAAGCTACTGTTCAGTTTTAAGCAATCCCAAACCTATTTCTACAAACAATTTCAGATTATCTTTAATTTAATTCATTTTATGTCAAGGAAAAGAGTGAGGGGTCTTAGGAAGGGCTGTGCCTCTGCTTGTAGGAATCTGTTGTTGAGGTGGATGAAAACGAATGAATATAGGAAACCTTGAGCTGTCTTTGGGGGCCCAGGAAAGTAAAATTGAGTGACAGTGGGATGAGAGACCTTCTGGAAAAGAGAAATGAGATGCATCCCATCCTGATTTCTAGGAAACCTTGTGAAGGTGATGTTCACCAGATGGAAAAGGCTGGAATCAAGCTGGAATATGATGGAAATAAGGAGTAACCCTTCTGTACTGCACGTTCCCCTCCCTGTCAGAGAACCATGCATGAAAATCTGTCCTGGAGTTAGAATTGCCTTGCCCCAAGGAAGGGAGGGAGCAAGGGAAAATCAGGAAGAGTGAAGAACTCTTCCTGAAAGAGGTTTTCTTGGAAACTTGGGCCCTGCAGCATCTTTGCTGGATATTCTTTTTGCTGCAGCTGGTATAACTGTAGTGCTGAAGGAGAAAAGCTGATTGTGGAGGTGCAATCAGAGATAGTAGAAGTGCTGCTGCTGCTGTCTCTGGCTTGCTTTGCTCTCTGCCACCAGGTAGAGAGTGGGTGATGTCTCCAAAACATGTTTGTTCTCTCAGAATATGTGAATCCCAGAGTGTTTCAGGGATTCAAGAGAGATCAGTGGGCTGCCTTTCACATTTTAAAACATGAATGATTTCTAGATTCTTTACTGGAATAACAGATTACCCACAGCATTGGTAAATTACAGGAGAGATTTTGTGGCTATATGTTTTGTGTATTCATAAATGTCCATGTATGTATAAAATACAATTTCTGTCCGTTATTCTTTAATTAGAACATCTTCCTGCTTCTCCTTAGGTGGAACACCTGGAAAATGAAGCACATCTTCATGCAACTCCAGAGAAGGCAAATTCAACGGAATTACTTGAGACTGAACAGCATAAAAGTGATTGGGAAGGTAATGCAAACTTACGAATTGCAAAGATAATGGTTTGAACTCTTCTACAAAAGGCTAACAGGACCTATTTGGACTGAAAGTCCTTTCAAACTAGGCAGCTTCTTGGTTTTATAATATAAAACCAGTCCTGCCTGCTGAAGTGTGATGATGGGAAAAATTATGTATTCCAGTCAACAATATGGTGCTGAAATGGTGAACTTTGAGGGCAACATTAAAAAATAAGAGGAGGTGTATGTAGCATGTTCAGAAGTCACTGTGCTACACGGTTGACTAGAACACATTGTTTGGGGACCTGAGTTCCTTGAAACTTAAAAAAAAGGTTAGGTTAAAAAAACTTAACCTCAGCATTGTATGTTATACGTTCAAAGTGACTTTAATAGGTTTGTTTGACAGATCTTCCTCTCCTGCCTCCCCTCGTATCATTTGAATAATAACTGGTTACCAGTGGTAAACAGTTGTAATTTAAATTATAAAAACTATTGAAATTTCTCCAAAACAGCACACAGATTTTTACACTTAGCACCATATCACAAATGCGCTGCCTGATGGTAATGCTATACTGTAGTGGGAAGGTGTTGGCATCTTGTTTTTCGAGTAGACTCAGGACATGATGCTGTGGGATGTTAAATGCCTCTAGCCCGGGAGGTTAGTGTCTGTCATTTACATACGAAGCACTGAGGATTCCTGCTGATTCAGAGGAATTAGTGTCAAATGGAGCACACAAGTATCACCTGTCTGCTAGCTAGGCATCTCTGTCTCATTAATTTGAATCTGCTAATCAGAAAATTTGTACCAGAATTTTGTATTGCTATCTGCCATTCCAATGCATTTAACACAAACTGTCGGTTCAGCGTTGAAGGACAGGGTTCATCATGGTCAGGCTCCATCAAAACCAGGAAATGCCATTCTGCATATCACGGGCCTGAGGATGCTCTTGAAGGTGTCAGCTATGATGGTCACTTGCTGGTGTATTTTTATCCCCAATTTCCCATCCTGTTATCAGTGCAGCCTGGTGGGTCTCAGGTGCTTGGGGAAGGTTGGATTTATTTTAAATGCATGGTACAGCTGATAAGGGTAACACCGACCCCAGAGGTGTTGCTGATCTCACTCTGCATGCACAGATCACCTATCACTGCAGTAGTCCTTTGAGCTGCTTCACAGATACATTTGAGTTTCTGTGTGTGCGGATATACCTGAGCTATCCAGAAGTTCTGTAGCCCTGCTGGAGCTCCAGAAGGCAGAGCTACCTGATGCTGAGGTGTTCTGTTCAAATACAGAAAATCATCCTGATCATTCCAGGCAGCCTTTCTAGGCATACACATGAAGAAATGGCTAGGGAAATCCAGATGTTAGCCTTACACATAGGTATATGTGCTAAAAAGAACTAAAAAGCAACTGATTTGGTACACCGTAATCTGACAACAACTTTCAGTGTTTCCTGGCATAAGGTATATTCAAACTACAAACTCTATTATTTTTCTTATCTGGGCAGTTTATTTCTAAATATGCTTTCAACAGCCATATTTCTCAGATAATGGCAGCCAAACATGAGGAAATAATGCTAAATGACTGCATATCTGGAATGACTTACTGATACAAATCATGCTTGAATTGTCACCTTTAAGGGCACACTGTTCTCTTTTGTTTAATATAGGCTTATCAGCCCAGGTGGGATATGGTGCAAAGGAAAGTGGTTCTGAGGAGACACCAGGTGTAAAATGTCCCACTGATGCTGCTCCTGACTCCTGCAATTCCACACTTGTAGCAGAAGATTTTTGTACTTTGCTGCAAGGAAGTGAATGCCTTCCAGACATGGACCATGACTATAAAGCAGCTGCACCCCTTCTGAGACCTGAGCCTTCTCCACTGAACCTGGAAGAACAGCACAGCGCAGAAGTGCCATGGTGTTCAGATGAATCTGCTGGTGAATTGAAATTACATCAGCAAAATACCAATATTGAAGTATCTGCACTTCCAAAATCTCAAAAAATTGAAGTGGGAGCTGTTGCACTTCCAGACGTAGTAGCAGCTGACCTGTTTAGTAATGACACAGAAACAGAGACCATAAATATACTGGCAGATGTTGCGCAAAGGTCCCCAGCAAAATCTGTGGACCAAAACATTGAAGACCAGAGAAAGGGGGATGCACTGTGTATTGGCAAAGTAGAAGCTTGCCTGGGTACTCTTCAGAACTGTTCTAACCAGTCTGTCTCAGATACTGCACAGAGCACTTCACAGGTTACTCTAGCTGATTCAGGGCCTCCTTCTGACATCAAGACAGTGGCTGTTCTGAAGTCTGAAAACTGTTCAGCAACAAGAGATGACAAAGAAACTTATGAAATTATGGAATTTCAGTCATACAAAGGCAATGCAGAAAACAAACAAGATACTGCTGCATCTGTTTTAGAAGCAGGTTGCATGCTACCTCCCAGTAAATTGGATGAAAGTTTCAAAGCAGAAATACCTTGTCCTGCTTCAAAGGGTAACCAAGTCAGTCAACAAACCAGCACATCATACACTTCTGAAAAACTTTCCATTGGATGTCTTGCTTCTTCAAGTTTGGCTGGATTAAAGAGTAATCTCTCTTCTAATGATGACAGGAAGGAGCAGGTAAGCAGTACAGCTTCCCACAGAAAAACAGAGAAAGACAGTAGATCTTCAGAAGAAAATGTAAAAAGTCCACAAAAGACTGCGGCTGCTAAACCAGTTAGATTTACCATTGCACCAGCATGGCAGAGATCTCTCTCAGGGGGTTCAAATTCAAAGGAAGATTCCTATAACAGAAGTTCCCCAACCTCCCCTATAAAACCAGAGTTGTTTGAAGGAATGACAAAAGAATATGCAGGCATGCAGGAATCCGCAAAAACCAACCCGAATGGATTTGATCGAGACTGTAAGGATGGTGATTTGCATTTGAATTTTTCTATGGAATGGGCTGACCGTGAAGCACAAAATTTTGAAAATCCTTTTGGGGTCAGACTGAGGAGAACATCTTCTTTACTCAAGTACCAGAATGAAAACCGTGCTGAGTCTCCAAAGCTGATTCCCTCTGCTGCTCCCACTGCTTCTTCTGCTTCAGTCAAGGAGGATCAGAAGTCAGGGGGCAATGGGAAGCCACCTCCAGGCCTTCCAGTCAGCACAAAATCATTTGTTAAAAAACCAGATCTCCTAGAAGACAAAAGTCCTCCCAAAACAAGATCAGAAGAAGTGTCAAAGAAGCAAAATGGTAGTAAACCTTCAGGTATTTATATTGTATTTTTATTAAAACGTAGAAAACAGTGATCATATAAGACCCTTGACAGAATGGCAAACAAAAGATAGAAATCCTCTTGAAGAGGACTGAGTTCAGCCTTGAGTTTGTTAGCAATGAGATTTAATAGCTTGATCATTTGGTCAGTCAAGAGAATTCTTGGCTTATCTTACCGTGGGGTGTGTTCCAGCAAGAACAATAACAGAATAATAGCTTAAGGGCATCTGAAACATTTCTGGTACAACCTATTTCTGCATGTAGCTGGAGTTTTAACATAGCTTTTAAAAAGCTGCTGCTGTTTTGTAGTTATTTTTCCAGACTGAAGCAACTCAAACCTTAACTAGGAGTTGCATTTAGGTGTGATCTTTTTTCCTACAGTCACTTAATTTTAAATACTTAAAAAGTGAAAAGGCAGCCTGTATTTTACTGCCTACATGAAAAAATAATGGTTATCTTACTCATTTAATTTGCAACGTAAGGATGTTTTTTCAAAGGCAAAATCCGGTTCACAATGATCTCAGTGGGAGTTCTGCCATTGACTTAAACGGAAGCAGAGTCAGGTCAAAAACTCCAGAATAAACAGAAAAACAGTTATTGCCAAGGACAGAATCATCAGGGAAGGTAATTTTATCTCTGCAGTGTTCAAAGAGTGTTACAGATGCTGAAGGATTTAAAATACAAAACACTTCAGCTTCAGACAGACTTGACCTAAATCCCTTCTTTACTTCAAAAATGCTTCTTTTATAGAAAAAGTCTCCTCTCCACATTTGGAAACTTCTTCCTCTGAACCGGCTTGGGTCTCCATGGCAAAACTAAAACAAAAGGGTTTCCAAGGCCACCCTCTTGCCAAAGAACATAAAGCTGAAGATAAAGCTTCGACCAAAGTGGATCAAGAGGAGGTAGAGTACCAAGTGAAATTGCTTGGGTGTGAATCCTGGACCAGATTGTGTGGGTATTTGCGCACACTGCTCATTATTATCTTGATGTAAGGCAGGTTATTAGCACTACTTGAAACTGATTTTTAGGACTGGTCTTAGAAATCTATGAAGACAGACAACTGATACAAATAAATAAACAAATGTGTGACTATACTGCATTAGTCAGCGATTAGTTTCAAAGCTGGGTTATATGTCCTCTTTCATTATTCAAACCTGAACCTTTTCAGGGCTTGTCTATCGCCCAGAATGTATTTATGTAGTCCAAGAGCTGCTGTGAGTTGCAGCTGCTTCCTCACTATTGGTGACCTACAGACAGCATTTGCTGCTCTGCTCCAGAAACTGTGTACTGAAGGCCGCCTTTCCACTGGCTCTTGCATATGTTCCCTGTGCCCCTTCGGCAAGCCCTTCAATTCCCCATCTGTCAGAGAGAGAGGAAAACTTGCTTGCATGTGCAGTAATCCTCTATTTGTAACAGCTGTCATTTTTCTTGACCTGTCCCTCCCTCCCATAGGATGCACCCAACTGTTCCTGTCTAGCTTCTGCTGCATTTCCACAGTTAGGCTTGGAGATGCTGCCAGGGCTCCAATGGCAGGCTTTATGAGAGCAACTGGCTAACAAGTTTCTTATTTGCATTCTTTTCTTCCTCCTTTTGTAGCAAGTGATCTGTGCGAGTGAGAACATACTGAAGAAGAATATGTCTTCTAGCTTGAGCTTTCAGGATAAGAAACCACAAGTGAAGACCAGTATTTCTGCTGCAGCAGGTATTCTTGTTCGGCTACATCTTTACATAGGGGCTATAATTTACACAAGTAAGTGGTGAGCGTGGTAGCTAATGGAGGCAGATTGCTACCTATTGAATAATCAGCATACTTTGTATAAGGCCTGTTCAGACTGTGGTTTGCATATAAGTCATATATGTATTATATCATATGCATAAGTTGTATTGGCTCACTCACTCAGCAGAGAAAGCAAGCGATGAACTTTTCTCTCCATTGCCAGTTCATGGAATGGCACATAAATAATATGGTGATGTATTACTGCCAAGGGTCAATGCTAAAGAATATTTTCCAGGGAGCAGCTGAAGTTGGAGAGTGTCCAAAAAAGAACAGCAAAAAAGGTCGGGTCTTCCAGACCTACAGTCAGCCAGGAAATACTGATGGGAGTGGGAGTTGTTTAGTCTAGAGAAGACTTTGCTGCAGAGAGGAAGAGACTAGTCTTTATGCCCTGCATGAGCTTAAAATGCATTGGAGAGGTTGAAAAACTTCCTAACAATAGGAGTACTCAAGTACAGAATAGTATACGTTGCTTACAGAAGGTCTTCAGTTTCCATTGCTGGATGTGTTTAAGAAAAGATTAGATAAACACGCATCAAGAATAATAAAGGTAAGAGTCAGTTCCACCCTCGGGTGAACACAGAGGCTGAATGGCCCCTCTCCTGCTCTGGTAACTGTGTTTCTCTGTAAGAAAGATGCAGGGGAAGAGTGTGACTCAGACATCGTGACTCACATCTCTCTTCCAGGGCTACTGCTGGGCTGCAACTTATCCTTCCCGGCTTACTCAGTGTGGTGCCAAACCTCAGAGACACACTCCAACTAGATAGATACAAGCCAGATCTTCAGCTGTAAAAGCATATTGTGCTAGCTGAAAACCATTGATTTCAGATGCTGCCTAAGAAGATAAGAAATGCCCCATTATGTCAGAGAAGTAGCTTTTCTGATCCAGGTTCCTGTCACTAAGAGATGATGTCTAGAATAAGTGCATGCACCTGGCTACTTTCCCCTTATTATCTACCAGCACCCAGAATTGTTGTATCTGAGTTACCATGGGAGTACATCCCTGACTGTCTGTAGTGGTTGTTTATAGGCCTGTTGTCCCTTTTGGAATTTACAAGTGCTACAACGTAAGCTTTCTCCCTTACTACAGGTAGCTGACCAGCTGAGGATGTGCACCAAGCACAGAGGCTCTGATGTCAGCTGTTAGCCTGATGTCAGTTGTGTGTGTGTGTGTGTTGAAAATGCAATCTTTTTTAAAAAGTATTCTGTTACAGGCCAACTTTGTCTTACAGTTTTAGGTGCAAAGTAAGAGATGAGACATAAACAGGCCAAGAGTTTTGCTCAGATTAAAAGGAAGTCCTCTTTTGAAGGGCTGGCACAAATAGGCTAGATTTCTATGTGTTTTATCATCCAAACCTTGGAAGCCACACAGCTTTCAGTAGCAATATAGAACTGCACAAAGTGCACTGCTACTCATTTACTAGAACTCATACAACTTGTAGGCCTTGTAGGCAGAATTAAAAAATTTTCTGCATCACCTCTTCCCAAGAGCTGGCCTAGTTTCCTGACATCCCCCTCCAAGAGTAGCATTTATAGTAGCCTAGTCTTCCACTCTTGGAATACAGCAAAAAGCTCTAACCAGAGCTGATGTTTAAGAAAACACCACTCCTAAGCTGCTCAGAAAACCATGCCCTAATGCTTAGGAAATGTTCAGCGCTGTAAGCATGAGTAGGAAAACAGGAATCCCAAATGTAACCTCTCCTCTTTTCTGATTTGGTTCCCATTAACATAGATAGCAATTTGTCTGGTTGAAGGTGCTGATGGAAAGGATGTAAATTTAATATCCAGAGGAGTTATTAATTTAGATTTTGCTTTTTGGCTTATGTTAACTATTAACAGTTTTCTTCTCCCTTGATGGATGGTTGAGGTTTTGTGTGCAATGCACATTTCCTGTACACAGCAGCAAAAGCCAGAACAACTCTATGTCAGCTAAGTTAGGAAACAAATTCCAATAAATCAGATACTTGCTTTACTGCGTGTGCCTGTTTTGGTATTGCTCTGTGGCAGCCCAAGTTCACATGTTCCCATAACCATGGGAAGATTTCTTAGCTTGCCTCTTCTCTCTTTCACTTCACCCTAAGCATGGTGAGGTTTGTCCCGAAGTCTGTCTGCCTTCAAATAGGGATGAGCCACTGTTTTGCAGTTTTGTTTTACTTTGTGCTGTTTAAAGCACATGTAGGGCTTTATATTCACTTTTGCTTATTACAAAAAAGGAATTATCCCCAAAAGTGAAAGTTCATTTTCAAAATTTCAGTACAGTTCAATTTCTACACCCCTCTCTGTAAAATTTACTGCATATGTAGAGCTGCAGCCTGTTTTTAATGGATGGTACACTTCTTCCAGTATTCCTAAGTATAGCTTGCCTCCCGCAAGGACTACCAGTGAGCCAGGATTGTTAAAAGATCAGAGACCTCCTGAGTGGCAATATGGAACTTCTTTGGCTTTGATCAGAAGTGTGACTGGTGGAGCTGATTGACGTTTTTCATTGATTTAAGTGCAAGCAAGATCAAGTTTCTTGTACTCAACATTGCTCAAGTCTGTGTGTGGCCTCTGTTCTTGTGCTGGAGCACAGCAGCCTCATCTTGCCTGCCACATGCCACACGCAGGCTAATAAGTATGAGAAAGGTTTGTGTTTTCCCAGCTTGACTTAGATATAGAAATAAAGTACTGTCTGGGTTGAAATGGACGGAGAGAGCATGATACTGAAAGACTTGTGAGCCACGTTTCAAGAAATGAGAGGCTGCTACTGTTCAGAGCCCCACAATTGCCATGAAACCCCATTCCAGGCTGTCTGAAGATACCAGTCTTGAGAATTCCCAAGCAAGATGGAGGGAGGATGCTTTTTCTAAATAGTCACACAAGGAGTCATACCTGCAGTCTTCTGTCCTTTGTGAGGATGACAGGCTTGTGTTAGTCTGCAATTAAAAGGAACACCTAGCTCCACCAGAGTCCCGCCTTCTTGGCTTACAAGTCCAAGAACATAAAGCATTTGACCTCTACCTAGTATTTAATCATATTGCTGGAGCTGAAGTATTTGTGCTGGCAGTGAAGACTGAAAAGTAAGTCTTTAAACTTCTCAGAGTTGAGAAACATATAGCAGTTACTTTTAAGTCCTCAGCGAGCCTGGGGTGACCCTTGCCCTGCAGAGATTTTGTTTCTATTTTCCTGCACATTCAGGAACCTTATTCTCAGATTTTCTTGCCACTCACAGAGCAGAATAAACCTGTGAAACTTCTTCCTATGCACTGTCATGGCAATTAAGAGTATGAAAAGATTAAGAAATGAATTAGCCAAGAATATGTATTATAAAAATATCTGGGGCAAAAGTCTGCACGTTTGAAGAATTTTGAAGAACATCTTGACATATCAGGGGCTACACGCTTGGCTGTTGGGACTGAGGAGAAGACTCTTTTACAGGCAGATTGTCAACTAACAGCTTAGTATCAGTTTTCCCATTGTAATTGTTAGTCCTAGCTTTCATTGTAGCTGGACCAGATAGTGCCAGTAATACCCAGTTTAACAATTCCTTTGACTTTTATTTTTGAGTCACAGACTTTCTAGGCTGTAAAATGATTTGCTTGACAGAGAAGGAAGTATTATTGGCAGAAACTGAGCTTTTAACTCTCGAGCCTTCTGATGAGTGATGGATATCTTGTTGTTGGCAGGTAAAGTTGGACCTATTGCTCAGGAAGCATCTGTGATTCCTGCTGTTGAAAAGGAAACAAGACACTCCTCTAACCTGCCACTGACACCATGCAGCCCTGCTGAACCACCATGGCTATCCCTGGCCAAGAAGAAAGCCAAAGCATGGAGTGAAATGCCCCAGATTGTACAATAGCAAATTACACAAGCATCCTTCTTTGTATTGCCAATAGCTGTGTTAAATCCATTTAAATACTTCTTTACTGTGATATTTTTTTGAAAAATAAGAGACTTAGAACTTTTGATCAGACTGTTGTATGTAAAAACACAGTGAAGAAATGCCATCTGGGGCATAATTTTGAAGTATTAGGAAGCTGAGCATTTCCTACTACCAACTACTAGGAAAACGTGATCAATATATTATATACTTACACATTTGCCTAAAAGACAGCAATGTTCTAAGAAGACATGCTTCAGGCTTTTGAAACGTTTCCCTTGCAAAATACGTTTTTAAAGTTTCCATGAACAACCCAGTGTTTTGTGCAATGTAGCTTTGGCAAAGAAATTAACGTATGCTATAAAATAGACATGATGCTGTGCACTGACGCATCATGAGTCATGGGCATTGATGTCATCACACTTGTGTGTAATGCTCTCAGATGGACAGTCTGACTTTGCTTCTGATTGTTAATGGACCTATCCTGTGATAGCTGTAGGATCGAAGCAGCACTATGAGTTGGAGTAATTTTGGCTTTCATGTGGTTTGAAATCACAGAGCTGTGGGTCTTGTGCTTTGCTCAATGATGCCTGCTGGACTGGCCTGGAGCCACTTACCTCCTTTTCTCTCTCATGTTCTAGAAAACCACCACGCTCTAGCATACACTCCATTTTTGGTTATACCTTTGGAAATCTGGAATCATTTGAGCATTCCAAACAACAACAACAAAAAGCCCTTCCTTTAATTATGGCAAATAGTGGTTTATTTTATTTTTATTTTTATTTTTAAACTCATCAGCAAATTGTCTCTCTCTTAAAGAGTGTTTTAGGGATGGGGATGATTTGCTACCTAGAAAGGTGGCACCTTGTTTTCAACAAACACCACTTCATTCTCCATGTTCATGTGGCTGTGTGTTTAATGTTAGTTATAAAGGGACATCCACTTTCCTCCTTGCATCGCCAGGCTTTGACTGGTAACTCAACATCGGTCTGAAAATGACAGAAGTTTTGCTATTTTGCTTTGAAGGGAGCAGGCGCTTGAAAAAGAAGCTTTGTAAAATGATGTTAGTGGTTTAAAAGGCATGACACTTACTGGTCCTTTTCATTTTTTGCAGCATTGCACATTTATAAAGTGGTTTTTGTTTACAGTCGATTCAAAATTTGAAGGCTGACTTGGCTAATGGACAGTTTTCAGCTGGAAAGTCAGTAGGTATTTTTAAGGAAAAAGTTATCTGTTGATAGGATTAACTGCAAAACAAAAAAATTGGTTTCAGATCAGCTCATTTGAAAGACTTCAATCTTCCAGTCTTGTCCGGGATTTATATATGTAGATCCTGATATTTGAAAGCAGTATTAATTTGGAGCTAGACTGTGAAACTATTTTATATAGGTGAAAACTCATTTACCCAAGTAGGCTCACTGAAGCTATGGATCCTGCTTATTTTGTACTAACAGTAAGAGTTTCACAACTGGTTTGGTAATCCAGGCCTATTTTACTACTTGTTTTTCTCTATTTTAAGAATCATATCTTCTCTTGCAAAGATCCGAAACATTTGTATTTCTCTGAAACTTTCGAGCGTAATGTAAATGACCATACTCAGCTTTAATTCCTGAAGTTTTGTACAGCTGACATCCCATCAGAAGCTTACTTACCTGTGTAAAATATACACATTTCTTTATTCAGCAAACTCTTCTCTTTTTGTTAGTGTGGACTGTGATCCTTCACCTAAAGTACTGCGTATGATACTAGAATCTCTCTTTCCCTGTGTTTGCTTTTGATCTTAATATTGTTTCTTATTTGTTCGGTTTGTATATATGTTTTTGTAAGGAAAGGAAGTTCCTAGTCTCAAAGGAACTGCTTTTGTATTGCATTCTCATTTTTGGTTTACTATTAAATGTAGTTGTCCATGATGGTGATGTAATTCCTGGGAAGAGAAGAGCAATAGATGGCTCTCATTGATTAAGGAAAAAATAAAAAAGAGGTATTTGGACAATATAGACTCTCTGTATGGATATACTGCATAGATGTTGTCTTCAGATGATTTTGTGTGGCCTAGGACTGATCAACACAGCTGTTCAGACTAATGTACTTTTCTAAATCTAGCTATTTAAAAGTTGGAAACATCACAGAGCTGATGGCTCTCCTTTTGTTCAGGAGTTGCTGCTCCTTTCGTTGCTGGTTGGCTTGAAGGCTAGCACTCCTGTAGGTGCAGGAAACCTTGTAAATGCTCATCTGAATGTGTTTTGGAATTACTCGCCAGCTGCTGTAGGACATCTTGAGGCCACTTTAAAAAAGAAGAAAAGCACATGAGAACCATGTGATGCTGCATTTGGTATTTACTTGCCTTCTGGATTTCTGGAGGTAATGTATTCAAGTTTCTGTCTGCAACTAAGAGGACAAAAAGCATGTAGATGAAAAAATCAAAACGAAGTCTCATATATCATGAGTTTAGAAAATGGTTTTAGAGGTTAAGCATTGAAACATCAGTGATATATTGCTGCATTTATAAAAACTGGTAGCCGTATTAGTGAGGCTTTGATTTCCCATTGGCCACGTGTAGCTTTTAGGTGCTCGATGAGTGCAAATAACTTATGTAATAAGCTCCTACTGAATGATTTTTAAAAAATCATGATTATTTCCAGACACTGTCACTATTCTATCTTTGAAAATAACCAGACTTGAAGTCAATGTGAAGACACTGCCAACAATGTAATTGTGAAGTTTTATGGCTCAGGGTCTTTACTGAAGGATCTCGAAAGCTGTGCCTGAGATTCCCTGTGCCCAGTACAGAGCCTGGGGTTTCAGCTGATTTAATTTCGTGCTTATATGTGACAGCAGAGGGTGCTAGTGCTATCCCCAAGGAGTACAGAAGGGTTCTGCATGTTTTAGAAAGTAGATTTCAGAGTGCATTTATAGGTACATTGTTACAATAAGGAGAATGGAGGCTTTTATTAAAGCGGAGAAGAACCGTCTGAGAGAGACGCATATTTCTGTTGGTGATATAATGGCGTTTTCAGAGTATAAAGTATGGAAAAAAATACCTTGTTGTTACAAGAAGCCTCTGAGAATTGGTGGCAGCTATAGAGAAAAGTATCTTTCATGGTAAACTCAGTTCTCCAGTGGGGCCATGCAGGAAAATACATGAACATGTCCAAAAAGGGCACTGCAGTTTGGGATTTTAATTCTGCTGCTTAGAACAACTGCTGCCTCTCTAGAGGCTGATCTTCATCCCAGCCAGATGTAGACTCTGATGATTTTACAGGAGAGATTAGAGAGACAGCAATTTGGCGTGCACCTAGCTGGAGATGATGGAGGTTCCTCTTGCTGTAACTAGCTATAAAGACTTGGGCTAAAATGGAATCTGTTACATTATCATCCAGCTGTGAATCTACTTAAAATTAGCTGGGCTTGAGAGGGAATGAATCAGTTTAAAAAGTAAAAAGACTCAAAAATCTCCAAGGCTACACACTTCGGCTCTAGCACAACTCTGGCATTTTCATTAACAGAATGTGGTGTACAAATCTCCTTAAATATACCCAAAGAATAAAAGAAAGCCTAAAGTTCATATATAATCAAGAAGCCAATACTCATTTCAAGTAACATAATTAGAAGAAAGGGCTTAGAATAGTGAAGAATGACCCATGCTAAACACACTGAAAACGCTAAATACTAGCCCTTTTCAGGTTAGAAGGTTTGGATAGAGGGCCTCCCTAAGCAGCATTGCATTCTCTTTTTAGGTGTTGTGATTTGAAATATTGAATCTATTTTATCTATATCTATTACAGCATAAGTAATTCCTGAGTTTGTCCCACCTACTCAGCTAAGTGCTTTTGAGATCAATACAGGAAAGACATTAGCCTGTGAAAATACTTTGTCCTTTAGAGCTGCTACTGGAAGGTGATACATCTGAAGGGTATTAGTAATCAGTGATGTGATTAGCAGTCTTAAAAAGTAAGACACATCCATCTTTGTCTTTTCCTCTAGTGTGTGATAGCCTACCTACATTCATATTAGAGACTTACCCTGGTTTGACAAACATGCCTCATCAACTGTCACTAAAATGTCAGTAATTACCATGTGAAACCTCTCACATTTAGGGAATCTGAGCATTATTTATTTATTATTATTCTTATTTTTAGGATTCTGGCCTTGATTTCTTGCTTGCTGTAGTGGCTTTTTGTGTCTTCTATGCTGTCCAGAAGTACTGTACCCAAAGTGTCAATATTCGTTCCAAGCTGTTGCTGTTGTTAAGGTCTGGGTTAGTTTGTACAGCAGAGGTTGAGTGAAACCTCTGTTTTTTCATTGAGAATGTTTTTTAACATATGTTACGAAAGTAGGCTGGTGAAATAAACTGCACATTCGGAACCTGGAACACAAAACAGTGCATCTGCCCAGAACAAAAAAGGTCACTCAGATATTTCAAGCTGGAAGGGTCATAGCTGGATGAAGGTGAATGTCTATGGAAGAATGACAGTTCAACTCGAGAAAAAAGAGGCTCAGAGTGGGAAGCTGTAATTCAGAGTACTCCTGCACAGTGGGATGTGTATTAGCCTAAGGAAAGGTATCCAAGGGGGCTTTATTTGGAAAGTCTTTATCCATTTGTTCCCCCTTGTTCATGAAGAAACAGGACAATAAGTTCTTGTAGATGAATGGAAATGCGTCAAGAGATGCCCACTGCCATTGACAGATCTTTTTCTTCTTTCATTTGACACAATCCACACATTTCCAGGTTAGTTGGTCCAGGAGGTAATGCTTTGTTACCAGACCTCTTTCCTCATTCTGAGCCCCATTAAGCAGGTGAGCACTTTGACTGCGCTGCACATCAGAGCGTGTTGTGACCTGCTGGTGGAGCCCACAGCACCGCAGCCCTTTAAATAGAACTGCTGTATGACCTGTGTTAAAAATGCGGCTTCTCAGAAGTGAGCTAAGCCAAAGTTTAGCAGCTTCTCCTGACTGAGGGGCAGATTATTGACTACAGAAACTGTGAGATGCTATTATTATTCCCATTGTACTAGGAGGGATTTAAAAATAAGCTATTTTAATAGCTTTTTTTTTTTTTTTTTTTTTTTTTTTTTTTTTTAGAAGCAGTTAAGAAAAATCTACAGGCAGTTTATGTAAACAGGATTATTAACTGTAGATTCTTATTCTGATCTATCAACCAAGATAATCACTAAACAACAAATAGGTATGGAAATGGATGACAGTGTGTAGTATTTCATTGACATAGTTTTGTAAGAAAGAGAGATGAAAAGGCAGAAAGAAGGAATTGATGTAAACAATCCAAATACAAAGGCTCTTTCATACCTGAAGCTCTCATTCCAGCCTTCCTTCACTCTGCCTCAGAATAGGTCCATTAAAAAATGTAGCTTCTTTCTCTAAATTGTTTTACTTTTCATTTGTGAGATCAGAAACACTCCTTACTTGTTTTGTAGTCAGCCATGCTTTACAAGTCCAAGATTGCATACCTATCGATACTAGCAATGCTGCCCTGTTTAAAGATCACTTTAACCTACTTTTTAAAGCAATTTAAGTTAATGCACTATTATATTTTCTCAGTTATACCATTCTGGCCTCCAAATCAGTTTTGATTTACAGGTATTTTTCCAACACAGTAGGGTGAGGTTGAGTGTTTTAAAATTAGAAGCTTTCCGCATTTCTCAGGAATACATTTCTGTGGCATTGAGGTAACTTTTTCCAAATTACACAATAAGGTCATTGTAGCAACTGTAGCAATGTATGGGAAAGGGTCTAAGTCCCAGGGGCTGTGTTGTGTTTCCATAGAGTTCAAACTACTCGCAGCAGCCTTCCCTAACAATGTCATTGGCACCATCGAGAGCTAGCAAGGCAGGAGGAGATGTTGCTGGCTGGCTTCTAGCGAGTGCGTCATTCCTGCTGTCCTAAATGCCAGCTCTGTCACTGGTGACGTGGGCAAATGAAGCAAAGTGACGCTCAATGAGAAGCAGAGGAGGGGAGATGTGCCCCCCAAAAGGGTCAGCATTTTACCAGGTGTACATGTGGGGTGAAATAACTTCACTGGACTTTGTGAGCTGTGAAAGCATGTTTTATTCATACAGGATTTAATAAACTGACTTTTCTGTCACTAGATGTACAAATTAAGATCTATCTACATAAAATTAGAGCTTTGTTTTAGACACAACAGGTGTTTACTCAGTTTGGATCTCAGATCATACATATTACAAAGAAGAGGGAAATACATGACCTGTCTTGGTAGAACATTTCATTGATAAAGATAGCTCTCCTCAAAGATGAGTGACCTGGTCTGTATTTGCAGGAAAGGAAATCAGAGGTTCATTTTGTGCTTTCCATTTTGACAGAACAATTGGTTACATGAGAATTAAGCATTCTTAGTGTTATGATCCCTAATGAAAATAAATGTCTCCTTGCTTCACGTTGTTTATAAAACAAGGGATTTGACTGTGAAGCACTACATACTGTGACAGAACAATCAATAGGAATACTTACATTGCATATAAAATGCTATGACTATCAGCATCAAGTTTTACTTGCTATTTGTCTAATAGTTTCAGAGCGTGACTTGCTACTAAGGCCCAAATTCTGTGGCATGGATCAGCGTGGGCATGTTGAAAGGTGGACTTCAGGTCTAGTCCTGTTCTTGACTGGTCACAGTGAAAGTTCTTATTTTCCTGCTCCTTGACTTGCCTGAAAAGCTCGGACTTCAAACTTCCTGCCACCGTCTCCAAAATTCTGGGTGAGCTGTGATCTTGTATCACAGACTTCTGCTCTGTATCATTTTGCAGGAACCTCTGGGAAGGGCACGTCTCTGTGTTGCACATGACCCTTCTGACGTTTGTGTCGTGGTCTGTTGTGACAAAATGTCATGTTGCAACCTCGAGTCCGACCGCCCTTAGGTTGGGTGTTGCCATTTGGGAATCCGAGGCTGGTAACCAGGTCAGTGTGGCTGTGATCAGCCTAAAGCCTCCAGGAAATGTTTGGTTTGCACTTGCTGGGTGTGAAGGTCTTCACTTATCTCTGGGTAATGCGGTACCACCAGACAGTGTTACGTGAAGGACCTGATGATGGCAATCAGCAGTTCCAAGCAAGTGTAATTTCCCTGCAGCCAAGTTTGGTAAGATGTCTCGGAGGGTCTTTTAAACCAAAATGAGGAGTAGCTGCTCCACACAGCATGCTTGCCTCCACGCCAGCAGGCACACTGCTCTATGATACATGTTGCTTTACTTCCAGACACAAGCTCCCCGCTGCAGTGTGGCAAAGAAATGTTTGTACAGCTTTAGCTAGGGACTCTGCGAATGGGCTGCTGCGAGTAATTGTCCAGATGCGATCTCTGGTGTCTTTCATATGTTCCATTAATACAGCTTAGTGGTTTTCCTCCAGCACAGGTGGCGTTACGGCTGCGTATCACCGATTTGACCCAGTGCGTTCAGTTCACAGGTAGCAACAGTCTCGTTTGCAGCTCTACCAAAGTCACAGGAGTTAACAGTGCATGTGTCATTTCTTGATGCTGGCTTATATTTTTTTCCAACCTTCTTATATGGATTTCTCCACTGGAGGCATGGATCAAAACTCAGGTGATACAGCCAATCTGCCACGACTAATTAATTTTTGGAGCATAGCAGAGGGAGCTGGGATGGAGCAGTGTGTGCCTGGACCACTCCCCGTGCAGACCTCCCAGCTGGGCTCAGCGGCTCGGCTTCCTGCAGGCGCTCTGCAGGCGGCTGCCGTCTCACAGGCACAGAGCCTCAACTTTTATTTACTCTTCCCCTAGTGCTTCCCTTGCTGTGCTGATGCAACCGAGGCCATTGCATAATAGCCTGGTCCTTAAAATGAATTTCTCATGGCTTCTACCATGTGAAAGAAGCCGAGCCAGCGGTGCTGGCGGGGTGCGGAGCCAAGGCTGTTGGAACATCTGATTTCTTTGCCTTGTATAAGCAGTTTGTCAGTCTTCCCTTTCAGTCTGATAATGAGAATTTTAGAAACATGCACACATAGCCTCTGTTGTGTTGACTGAGCAGATAAAACCAACGATTTTCCCAGACAGAACTGGTGTTTTTGCTATACTTTTGCATTTGTTTTTATTAACAGTATGGGTCTGTAACCACAGCACTGCAGCAAAGAGGTTTTCTTTCTGGGAGTGACTCAAGCAAGAACAGACTTTATGCAATTTTCCAAGGAAATGTAAAATAACAAGGATTTCAATGCTAAGTGGCACTTTGGGCTTTCTTTCAAATCTCAGGAACAACTCTGTCAGTCAGGAACAAATCTACTAAAGCCAATGGAATTAGTTTGGTCTAAATAAGAGTATAATTGGGCTTTTTTGTTTCTGCATTGCTCAAAAATAAATCTCAGTAAATAACTTAGGGTCAAATCTTCTCCTGCTTATGCCAGAACTATGCTGAATTGGGGGGAAATCGTCCCAAATTCACCATCTGGCAGTTTGCGATGAAAAAATGGTTGAACAAATGTATCTGTGTTTCCTAGTTAGCCCCTCCAGAACTTGACTTGTAATTAATAGCTGTTTCTTACTAAAATACTTTTTATTGGCCTGTCTGAGTTCCTTGATGTCGCTGCAGACACTTCTTCCCCTCAACTTTCACAAGGTGGGAGATTTCACAGGCTGACCACAGCGTGCTCTGCTTGTGTCCAGAGCTACGTGGGTGTGAGTTGGCACCAGCCTGGGTGCCACCACACGTCACCTGTCATATGGCATTGCTGATGTGCCACGGTGCCTGTGGCACAGTGGCTTTTTGTTTAGAGCTGGCTGACATCCACCCGACTCAGAGGGAAAGCAAGGCAAGTTTGCATCTCCCCTGCAAAGCACAGCATTGGCATTGCCACAGTCATTCACAGCATTGTCTTCCTTTATGTTTTCATTGATAGTGGACCCAAGATAGAAAGTTAGATTTTAACCTAAATTTAAACTTCTCCAGAGTTTAACAAGTATATGAATCAGAGTTTTTTTTTCTTTCTGTGGGTTGTAGAACTGTAAATCAGATGTGATGCTCTGGTCCAGATCCAGATCTGAGTTTCTTCAAAGTTTGGGAATATTTGGAGTTTTTTTGTTCTTGTTCTTAACCCCCTGTCATTTTCTGGCCCCTACAAACAATGTCCAGTTTGAAGCAAGGCTGTTAATACACAGCCCAGTAGCACAGTAGCTGTTACTATCAACGCGCAATCATAAATATTTTTACTAATAGCCCAAGCCTGACATTCTGACTTTAATTAATCTGATTATGTTTAATAATAAATTGTAGTAACCTATAAACATATTTTTAACTGGTGAAGCTGCTAATCAGTTTTGCAGATCAGTTTTGCATTCATTCAATGAGATGATAGGGATTTACCTTGCTTGAAGGCAATATTAATCCCTGGCTAAAAAGATGACTATATTTCAGGGATCATCAAACTAATCTGATTTTTTTTCTTTCCTTTTTTTCAGTGCACTGAAGTAACTTGTTACTGGTTCAGAAGGAATTCATTTATGGGAAACGGTTCATCTACCACACGAAAAATGGTGTTGAGGTAGGCCTTCTTTTATTTTTGTTTCCTGAGATCTTTGGCTTGGTTTATTAACAGCTGTATACGTAAAGCACATTAAGGATAGCTAAACTGAGGAATGCGACCGTTTATTATTGTAGTGGAAGTAGCAAAGTGCCTGTATGTCTAAAGCTGCATTTCTGAAGTACCCAATCTGTCTAGCTAGGAAGGGATGAAAATAAGAAGCTGGTTTTCCTTCTGGCTTCTTTAAGGAGTGGATGTGTTTTGGCTCCAAAGAAGTCAGGGAGTAGACAAACAGCTTTTGCCTTGCTTTTAGGTGACATGAAACTATAACCCGATACCTTATTAAACTTGTCCATGGATATTTCTTGGGTCATAAAAGGGGGCTGCAAATTTGCTTCCCAGCATTGGCTTTCAGTAGAAGCATGTCCAACATCTTTTCTGCTCGTTAGATCTAACGAGACTTGAAGGTCCCCGCAGGACTTGTGGACCTTCAGCTTTCACCAGTGGGAAATGATGGTCTTGCATTCAGTGCCCTTCCTGAGCTGTCCCTGATGCAGCTGGCCTCTGAAGAATGGTCTCAATGCAAACGTTCCTCAAAGGATTGGGGGAAAAAGTTGGTCTCTGGCACTGAAGTACTTTTTTTCTTTTAGGCATCTTAGTGTATGAGTGAAGAAAGTAATCTGATTAGCACATTTGCTAGAAAGTTGAACCTATGGGAAGGTGAAAATATTAATAAAAGAGTTGATTTATACTCAAACTGGCCTTTGAATTTGCAGTATACACTGTAAGAACATGCTTATATAACCTCCATTTCTATTCATAAAGGTTTATGTGGGTCTATATTGAATTATGCATTTAAAATTAATCCACTGAGGCAGCCCACTGAGATGCCACTTCTCATTTAGTAACTGCATTAAGGACTTTGTGCTTCATTTAGAAACTGTGAGAAGCTTGCTTTGTGCTGTGGAGAGGAATTGGCCTGCCAGATTCAAACTGGCTATTACAGGGGGTTTAAAACAACCACCTCTCTGTCTCTTTCTGTGTTACCAGTAAAACTCTGTTCTCGACTTGTGTGACCCGAATCATGTAGCTTGGCTGAACTTGACAAACCCAACTGACTTGTGTCAGATTCTGAGAGGAGATTAATGAAGATTTTCTTCAGGGGTTGGAAACATCTGATTCTGCCCCTGCAAGGCTGTGAGGACTCGGAATGAACAGATGTACAAACTAGGTTTTTATACCAGCAGCTGTAATTCAAGTTTATTAGATGTCTTGTTTGTGTAGTTTTCCAGCTCGCCAGATGTTGCAGAAGGGTCAAGAGCTCTTCTAGATGTTTGCACAGATTTGGTTCTAAGAAATCTGAGGCTCTTAGCTCTTCTTCCCTGTGTTCTTCAAAGTGCAACTCTAATTCTAAACTGACTGCAAAATGGCACCGTGAGGCTCTGTGCTGTGGCTGAATTAAACTTCTTGAGCTTAAAAATGAAGCATATCAGTTCTGTAGATTCACATTGTGATCTAAAATACAGATTGTGATCTCTACAGGGCCTGTTTTACTCATCAACAAAAGTGACTTGGGAATGACTGCCTTTATTGACTCTGGGCAAACTGGTTATCTTCCTATTCTGCTATTGGTTGTTACTGTTTTTATTATTCAGATAATGGTTTTTGACCTTATTTAAAAAAAAAAAAAAAAAAAAAAAAAAAGGTAAGCTAAATACCTAACAGGTCTTTTAGTTTATATGTTTCATTCTGTGAATTGTGCTCCTATTGCCAAAGTATTCAAGTGTCTCCTGCGTATTTAAGAATTTAATTTAGGAGTATTTAAATTTGCAAATGCTGAAATTGAAGAAGTTTGCTCTCATATAGAGTTGCACACCTTCTCTTCTGTATTTCCTTCTGAATTTGTGCCCCCTCCCTTGTCCTTTGTGCCATCCTCTCTCTATTGCAGCTATTTCAGAGCCACATGGAAGCTCACCTCCTCTGCGTGTTTGTGTGCATGTGCGTGCTGGGTGACTTGTCTGGCAGCTTCACATTTGAAAGGGTGTGGTAGAAATCTCAATAAAATGGTTAAAGATCAGCCACCTGGTTCAAAACTTATCAGAGATGATGTGCAGGCAGTGTAATTTTATCCGTGAAGCTTCCCTAGAAAATGAGTCTAAAAGTATAAATGGTCGGGTTGTAAGAAGAACATTCATTTATGCATTCTCCCTCCATTTACAGTCAGCAAGCAGAACAACTTGTTTGGTTTACTTCTTTGTTTTTGTGTGAGAGAATTAATGTGTCATTTACTAGAGGGAAGCTAAGTTGAAGAAAAGGATTTTTATGTAAGTACAGAAAGTACTTAGTCCTCTGATCATTTTTATCTGCTAAGGGATTAAATGCCGTAGTCTAGATCCAGCTGCTATAAAAATTATCTCTTGCACATATGACTGTGCTGGGCTTGATGAGAGTTTCACTACTGCAGGGTGGCATGCAGCCAGTCCCAGAGAGGACTTGGACTGTTGGGGTAGATGCTTTAAATGAGATTTGGTAGGTAGGGTAAATAGCACTTATAGGTAACGACCTTATTTTACAATAGTCTTGTCTTTACCAGGTCTGCAACAAAATTAAAGCTTGGATCCTCAGCATTATTTAGGTACCTCACTAATTTAATGGAGACCTGGGTGTCTGAGTATTTGGGGACCTAAAGTTAAATTAGAAAACAATGAATATTTTAAGGAAAAAAAAAAAAAAAGTCAATGATTAAAATAGATCAGAAGGATTTTTTTTAAAGTCTCACCATTTTAAGGACCCATCAGAGGTTTATTTGTGTTTAGATTAACAGTAAATAAGAGCATAAAATTAAATGTTCGGTTTAATATGTGAAAAGCAACTGGTTGCATAACTGTCGAGTTATGAAACCTATATTTTTGTCCTCTGCATCCTGAACATCTGTGGCCTATATTTAATTGCAGTTTTCATCTTCAATTTGAAGAAACAATGTTTAGCCTGAAGACAAAAGTGATCTGTGTAGTGAAATCAGCTAAAGAGTGTGGTTGAGTCTCACTTGCTAACAAAAAAAGGCATTTTTTATGTGTGTTCTAATTTAGAAATGGTATTCATTTGATAGTTTAAATACAGCTAAGAATACTCTACTGTTTGAGCAATCTGAAGACTGAGAGTATTAAAGACAGAGGGACTGTAACTTAAGAGGAACAGGTGCATAAGAACAGAAATGTGGGGCCATATTGTGCTATCAATTTTTAAGCAGAAATCCATGCTGATTCCAACAGGGAGTCATTCTGCTGAAATATTGATGAAAGGATATGATACGGCCCATGGGCAGGAAATAATGAAATAGGAAAAGTAAAGCAAGCCAGCAGAAGTAGAGAAAGCAATCTGAAATGCAGAACCAAGAGGTATGAGTGACTTCAGAGGTAACATTCCTGAAAAATCTGGAGAATGATGTGGAAAGAGGGTTATATGTAGGCTGGCAATGAGATATATCTCATCACCTTTCACGCAGCACTGCATCCAGCCAGATAGCTTCAGCCTGTGTTTGCAACTACAATCTGCATTTTGCAGTTGGTCCATGTAATTGACTAGATGAGATTCCTCTTTCAGTCAACCTTAATTTTTCAAGACTTGTAATTCAGATCCAAATGCTAATCTGCATTTGTGACTCAGAAATCTCTAACTGGCAACTTTATTATAGAGGAAAAAGATGGAGCTTTAATATAGAAATAGGAAGGTGAGGTTTGAAGAATATGTATTAGAGTCTCTTAAATGCTGAGAGGCAAAACCTCTGAGACAGTTGCATTGTTTGTTTCCACTTCACTGTGGCTGTTAAAACATATTCAGGGGCTCAATAGACCATGGCTTTTAGCCCATGTCTGAGTTAGAAATCAAGATGTCTGCAAACATACCCTGATGAAAACAAGGCAAGTTACCCAGTTTTAGTTTTGAAACAAATTCTGTTGTTTGAAGTACATCTTAGATGGGGTTCCCAGGTACAACCTTGATGAGGTATCTTGTGGAATAACTACAGCTTGCTCCAAACACAATGTGATTTATTTCCACAGAGATAAGGAATTCTAAATCTCCAGTTTCTGCCAGCAAATCTTAGGAAACATACCGCTGGTCTGTCTTTCAAGGCTAGGCCATTCAATAATGAATGGTTGTTCTTCTCTATGGCATTAAAGATCCTAATCAACTAGATATTCCAGTTCACTGAATTGAAGATGGAACTATTTCCATCTACTATTAAAACATAGCTTCTACCACATAGTTTCTACCACTTCTCTGCCAGAGATATTTTGAGCATTTTATTTTGAGAAGTATCTAACACACTGCCATTCATTTCCTCATGTTGGATGTGTGGATTAAAAAGAATACAAAGCAGGAACCACCAAAACATAAAACGTCAATAATACATATATGCTTATGCACTTCCCTTGCTTAAAGAGAACGTTCTAAGATGCAAATTTAATAATTTTCTGTAATAGGGAGGACATTTAAAGAGCATCCATGGATTAGTTCGATGAAATTTGTTCTGTAAATTGCTTGGAAAGAAAACAGACTCTTCCTAGGTATTGCAACAAATTGTTCCCAGCACTTCAGCTTAATACACTAAATGAAAATGCAGAGGAAGCAACACAATATTGGATGAACCTGTTTCAGAACATTGGCTCAGGCCACAAAGCAAGTAATTAACAAGCTGAATGAAGCATTTAAGCCCACGCCTTATCATTTATGTAACTAACCTTTGAGTTTTGGACGCACTGGTATGCTGCAGTGAAGCCTACACAGTGTTTCTTTTATGTGTGTGTATTGAGCAAATGGGAAATGCATACCCTGCCATTTGTTTTTCACATTTTCAGCACTTATCAGAGTTCTCTGCCTGAGTGATCTTATACTGCAAAAATGTACGCCTCTTGGTCCTTTTTTCTGTAGTGCAGAATGAATCTAGATGAGTTTCAGACTTGTTGTGTGTGGGGGATATATTCTACTTTTAAGGGTGCTCATGAGCTTGTTTAAAGCACGATTGGTGGCACTAGAAAGGAATTAATCAAATGCCACTTTTCACCAAAGAAGTGACCAACAAAAAGAATGACAGGGGATTGATTCTGCAGGCTCCTTGTTTATGGAGCCAGCCTTCACAAACAGCTTGAAAACAAAGCAGGAATGCTGTAAGCCGATGTCATCTGATTGAGGGGTTTGAAAAGAAGGAGCTTCCATTCCTATAACACATCTGTTTTTCCCATCCCCAGAAATGGTGGGCATATGAGGAGCACTGAGGCTGCTGATGATAACATTAGCTTCCTATAGAGCAACTAATACTTAATAGTGGAGCGTAACATCACCTCTACACTGGGGAATGAGTCATTTTGCTTACTAATTCTCTTGCTTTTGTCTCTCCCTCCTGTTCTTTCCCCCATCACTGTATAACCAGACTTATTTGGAACTCTTGTAAGACAAACACCATTTCTCCTTGGCGGGAGGGAAATAAAATAGCATACTTAACATGGTTATATAACACTGCTACTCATGCCTAAAATGAGGTCATTTTGATTAATATATTTATCTGGTGTGCAGCTGTAACAGGAGAAATAATTGTGATTAAAAGAGGACCGTTTTATTTAGTCTCTTTGCAGTACAGCATTCAGCTTTGCAAATAATATCCCAAACTTGATGGGAACTATTTGTTAGTTAATGTGATAATTTGAGCCCATGGGCTATGTCCTAGCCCTCCAAACCTTGGAGAACCTTCACAGTGCTGAAACACAACTTCCTTTCTCTCTTCTTTTCTCTCTAAGAAATATGGTAAGAATTCCTCAGTAATTGTGTTTATTAGAAGTAATGCAGTGAAGTACATAGAATCGGGGGAAACAGACGAAGGTGCTATGAGCTGTCAGGGAAATAGAGAAGTTAAGGTTAGTATGATAAAACTGATTAAAGTAAAAGGTGAGATTCTTTGAAGTTGAAGATGTTTCTGGGTGATAAAGTAAAAGGACAAGGGAGGAGTGATAAAGCCAGTTACAGTGGGCTGGGAGAGAGAGCTGAGCAGCATGCTGCAAATGGCTCCAGTATAATCTATTAGGCTCATAGAACTGGTAGGCTTTGCTTCTGGAATACAAGTAGATGTATTTTTCTTTTGGGATGTTGAATTGCCATTCTTCAAAGTTCTGACGCATCCGGTTCTATTTCGGTTTGATGACTCCTAACTAGACACGTTAGGCGGCTGCTGCTCAGAAAGCCAGCATTTAAAAACACTGTTTTTCTCTTCCACTCTTTCTGGCAAAAAGCTCGTTATTCAAGTGCTTTCTCTAACCTTTAGTTACCCTGGTTGCATAACTGGAAAGCAGCATCCCACCATGCACTTCTGTGACCCAGTTGTGCCTTTCCAGTAGTGACTTTATGAGTTATGAAAGGTGTCTCTGCCAAACTGCTACAGAAACATTTACTCTACTGACCCTGATTTCCTAAATATTATATAGCCATCACTCACTAAGGAATGAAAAACAGTGTAAAGCATTGAAAAGAAAACTAATTCAGCTATGTTGAAAATCCTTGTGTATGTTCTTCAGCCTTGACAGACCTTGGGCTTCTCATTGATAAAAATAGTTGTAGAAACCACTTTTAAATCATTAATGCTTCAGTAATCTTTCAAAATGAATTTCAGATGGTACGTTCAGTACTAATAGTCACAGTACAAATCATTGAGTCATCCACAGAAGAGACTGAATAACAATTGCTTTGTTGAACTAACTTACAGCCTAAATTGTGATGTTCAGAATTCAGAGTTTCGAGGTTGTCTGCAGACCTGCTAAAGTCCTTTTACGTTATCTTGTCACTTATTACCACGTTTTCTACAGATGTTAAAGCCTCCATGTGGATGAGACTGAACTACTAATATAATACATAGAGAAAAACATTTATTACTAGTTATACTTTTACAAAATCTTTCTGTAGCTCATAGAAAACACAGAAAAGCCATGTGCTTGATTTTCTTTTCCATCACATAATACAGCATAAGTCAGTTATATAAATAAAGTCACTTACATAAATAGCTTAATTCTCCTTTCATTTTATGGCATTATAAACCAAGAGCAGATCTACTGAAACAAAAGATGTTATGCTGGCATGAAACTGGCATTGACAGCATACTCAGGCTTTTATTATATAGATTCTTTCAGCCAGTTATTTCTTTTGTAACCTGAAAGCCATCCTATCAGAAGATGTAAACTGTTCGGTATGTGGCGGCTGAGGGCCAGTCTTCATAGGAAATCTCGCTCTTTACGTCAGTGCTCTGGTTTTCAGGTAGCCTCTGTGTATTAATTTTTGGCATCGATGTACAGCTTATCTTAATGGCTAGTTAAAAATACAGCATGTCTGGTAAAGAAGGCCTGATGACCTAGTTTACTAGTAAGCATGACTTAATCTGTTCTATTGTGTAGTTTCTGGAGAACTTGGTATTATTAACTGCTGATAAAAAAATCTGCTCAGCTTGAAAATCAGAAATAATATATATTAAAAACAACAACAAACAAGCCTATCCCTATGATAGTTTACTAACAAAGTCTGCATTCCTCCTTCAACGGTACGTGTAACCAAGAGGGTGACACATAGCAGGCCTTATTATTATTATTATTTTTAATTATTATTCTGGTTAGGATGGACTAAGGACCAGCCAGTCTACAACTGGTATAGCAGAGGCTAAATAGTTGTTAAATTAAGAAGTCAGCTACCTCACTTGAAGATAAAAATGTTGCAGTACTTTAACTCATAGAGAACCACAGCACGTTAATAGATTTTCCAGGATTTTGTGGCATCTCATTAACAGAATAAAAAGCATGTTACAGCTGAATGCCGGAATTTTCAAAGCTGTGGCAGATAACAGCCAGGAGCTATCGTGTAGCATGCCCTTCACTTTGCTCAGCATGCCATGGTCCTGATCCAAGCCCCAGTGAATTCAGGTTATTGTGTTACAAAATAAACTGGGAAGCAAAGGCTAACTAGAGTAAGTAATTTCCCTTCAACTGCTTTACAGGATAGAGATCATTAGCACTTCTTAATGATCATTTTAATGTGAAGCATTATGTAAGCAGAGATGACTTTAGAATAATTCAAAAGTCATTTGAATAAATCTATGTAGATACAGCATTACAAAATGGGAGCACAGTGAACAAGTGGTTGTAAAATGTTTGCTACCCTGTCTTCGCTTTAAATTTTCTCTGCTTTAAACAATAACCAAAAACATTTTTAAACTGCACATTAAACTGCAATTAAAAACCATTCTTAAAGCCTTCAAACCTGAAATTGAGAATTAAAAGGAATAGTTCAAACACTTTCCAATCAAACCTTCCGTTCTGACTATTTGCTATTTCTTGATGGAAAAGCACTTCAACCAAAACACTTCCTCTACTCAGATTCAAATTTATGTTGTTAAAGAAAACAGCAGTGTTGACATAATTAGTTTTTGGCTTACTATATACGGTGTTTAGACTATGCCCTGGATTCTAAAATAAATACAGGACCTGAGCAAGCTTACGTAAGAGACCAGCAAACCAAGCTCGGGTAGTATAAGTGGCAGGGACTTATGCTGTGTATGACAACCATGCTACAGCTCCCTTCTTGCTTAAATGACAAGGTAAAGTCCATATGTGTTTTAAAGGAACAGTCCGCATGTGTTTACCTTTTAAAAATCAGGCAACACTTCCACATTTTAGTAAATAAAATATGAAGTTGTTCCTCTCAGTGATAGGTCTATGAATAGAACTACTCTAGCTTTTTCTGTAAAACTGGGGACTTTAAAAACCCTACTAAACTTCTGGTTAAGGGGTCCTCACTGAATATAGTGCTTTCACTGATACAGCTTAAAAAACAGCTAGGGCTCATTCTTGGCTGAGACTGTAAATGAAAAGTTAGACTAGTTATTGCTTCAAATAACAGAAAATGAAGCAACTCACTATGATGCAAACAGTATGTGAGAGGTACCACAGTCCAGAGAAGCAAATGTAGTGCTGAGAGCCAGGCCCTTGTCACTTCCCATCATTCCTACTTTACTACAAAGAATGAAAAATGCTCTTCATGTCCTTCACAAATGAGGTTTGGGCAACTAACTTCCTTTCTGTGAGTTAGTTCCTTCACAACAAATTTTGTTGCATTACTGTAGGATCTAGGATTTGTTCTTCATTCCTTTTTCTAAAATACCTGAAAAAGCAGCTCACGTGTAATGTTTGTTACCAGTTGTAGTTCTTTGTTATGCAAGCCAAAGAGTAAAGAACACAAAAAGTTTAATTAGCAAACAACTCTCCACACAGACTTTGTTGGTACAAGGTAGTTATATGTACATCTACAAACACATACAGGTTCTTTGGACTATGATTTTTAAAAAATATATTTTATATGACAATGTGAACAAATCTGGAAAAAAACAAAGTACTTCAACCTTATGTAGAGGTAGCTGAACAGTACTCTGTTCAGTGATATGAGCATAATAACTTAAATTTCAGTTCAAGTTCATTACAGTGCACAAAAAGGATGTTTTTACAAACAATGGATTATACAAGTCCACAAAGAACTTATTTAAAATGGCTTGATAGATATATTTCTGGCACTCTTGTAACCACATAGCTTGATGGAATTAAATTGGACAAGTATATGGTGCCAAATTAAGACATCTTACACAGAGTCTCTTCCTCCTCATTTTTGTACTTCTCCCATCCCTCACCAGGGAATTATAGAAGCTATTACATTGTTTTTGCTACACTTCTGCTCTGTAAACCTTTGTTCTGCAAATTTAAAGATTTAAAGGTGCATATGTGTATATTTATAAAATATATGGCTATGACTCTCTTAAAAAGATCAAGAATGGCAATAACAGAATACAGGCACTTCTATGTGAGGGTTACTTTAGACCTTATGAAACTCCACCATTAGTAAGCACTTCACATGACACCTGGATGAGGAAGTCAATGTACTAGTTCAGTTTTTCTTTTAAGTATTATCCCTCATTTTAATCCTGACTAGGCAGTTCAGTTTGTACCCAGACAATATTTACTTAGCAAAATGTTTCAGAACAGTGACTATGCTAAACTATCACCTTTTTGTACCTCTAAGACTTTCATTGATTTATTGGGCTTTGGAGTAAACTCCAGATTAGATCTTAAACTATTTGCTGCATCAGTTACAGGCTAGGTTGTGAAGCTGGCAAAATAACTGACCTCAACCCCTGCTTAGTTTTCAGCTAATGAAGAACTCAGGGGACTGGAGAGCACTACCCAAAGAACATATAGTTCTAGTGGGGTTTTTATGCATCAAAAACCCTGCAGTTAATTTACATATTTTTTAAATAAGTTTGTGAACATGTCCTCCATTTCTAAACACTGTGTTTAATTAAGTACAACTCTTGTCTGTCACTAGTTTAAACACCAGTAAAACTTCAGCACCAAACAGAAATCATTAAAAAACCATCTAAAACAAGACTTAGTTTTACAAAGCTTTTTCTACAGCTCAAATTAAGCCAGACCTGCTACATCCAAATCCCCATGACATTATTTTTTTTTGTAATTAAAATAATCTTTGGATTAAGAAATCCATGGTTCAGGTGTTCTGTTTGCAAGCAGTCATACAGGACGGAAGCATAGGCCAAGCAATAGGTCAGCCATTCAGTATGACAGCTTCTATGTGTTATTGCTACAAGCCAGTGGAAGAGAAAATATCAGATTTTTTTTTTTTTTTACAGCTAACACTAGAATGTCAATTAGATTTAGCATGATAATGGTCTAACACACAGGTGCTACACCATTTTATCATTGTGTTATTAGCACTACCAAACTACTTTCTATAACTGTACGAGTTCACTTTCAGAGTTGATAATTTTTCCTGACTAATCCAGTCCTGCCTCCAGTTTACTTTCCACACAGTTATGCAAGCCAAGATAATAGCTACTTTCATAGAAGCAACTCCCCATAAGTTATTGCTACACAAAGCAACATAAGTTACTATAAATGTTAGAAGTTTGTCTATGTATGGGAATGAAAAACTACCGTGATTTCTTCCCCCTCAAGTCATCTGTTTTTAATTAGAAGCTATATATATGTACAGAAATTTGGAAGGGTGATACAGCCAGCCTTGGATATTTATTTTAATCTGTTTTGTTAAATACTTCATCTATGGAAGGGTGAAAAGATTTTTGATGAACACAACCATATCTCACAAATGCAAGTCTAAAGCTTTCACAAAGTCTCCAGATGTTTGAATGGTTTACCATGATATTCACCAGGAGACTGGCATTTAGTTTGTTCTACTAGGGGCTTTCCTCTCCATCACAGATTTATTTTTTAAAAAAGGGGGACTCATCACATTTTTATGTGAATTGAAGAACTTCTGTTGACTGTAGTAAGCCTAACTCACTAATCAAGGGTCAATGGAAAATACCTTCTCTGAAGGACGAGCAAGAAGCCTATGCATTACTTATGACCTCATAACAAAATCAATACTTCTGACCGCAGAGGAAACGTAGCCTTACAGAGTGCCTTTTTTTTTTTTTCCTTGAAATCAGTCAGCAAGAGTGGTTGAAACAAAGTAGGTACCTAGAACAAAGTAAGAAGCATCAATAAAATACTCCCCCCATTAAATTTGATCAATGCCATTTCTATTATTGAAGTGAAGGTATTTTTAAATCTGGTTATCTGTTTACTTATGCCTGTAATAAATGTTGCAGTTACATCCTTGTATTGATTACTACAACTACAGAAGTCACCCATACTGTGGCATAACTAAAGAGTTTTTTAAACCTCATTACTTAAACAACCATCTCAACTCACTGAAGGCTAAGGCTACTCCTTGTCCAGCTTTTACTGGACAGCTTTGTGTTCTCTAGGAAACTTGTTTCCTCACATTTTCTTTTTTTCCTCTGAGGGAATTTGCAGACTACCAATTAATCTAGGATGTGTGGCCACAGAGCAGTCCCAGACAGAACGGTACTGTACATGTACTGATGAACTTTATGTACTTGATCTGTTGTCTGTATGCAGGTCAACTGTATGCATTGTATGCAGTAGTTCCAGTGTTTCCAGGCTACACCAAATACACTGGGTGTTCACAATACAGTGCATTTATACGCAAATTTCTAATTAGAAAATTGACAGCTTTACTCAAACCTAGTAAAGAAAGACAATATTTGCTTATAAAATCAAGGATCCTTTCCTTGGCAATTTCTGAATTAACAAAATAGGCAGAATATGAGTATGCAGAAGATGTAGCGTGCAGGGAAAAAAAAACAACACATAGTAAGATCAGTGAGAAAACAGTAAAATAGATATTTAAGGTCCTTTTCTCACAGATATGAGGAACTAAGTGCCAGCTTATTTCTTTGGGAGCCATGTGGGCTCCTTGTTATGCATTAATACGTAATAGTTTAAGGAAGAATTATATTTAATGCAGCTTCATTTCCAAACAAGTAGGAGTCACTTTTTGACTTACGAAGACAAATGCTATAGCAGGTCTCAGCCACCATACACTTGTTATTGTTCAGAACATGTATGTATTTCTATACATTGTTCACAGAGAAGCATGTAAAGTACCACCTACAGAAGACGTCAGAAGTGCAGCAATCTAGCAGTATGGAAACAAGTTGTAGCATTTCTAGAGTAGCTAAATGCAAATACAGAATACATCTTCCATTTGCATCACAAGGCTGAAATGTGTTTGTCTTCCATTCTTTCTTTGGTACCCTTATGGAAAAGTCCTATAGAATTTAACAAGAGGGGGAACAAAGATAATTTTATGGAAAGTTAACAGTACAGAAATTACTCTTAATAGATGTTTCTGATGAAATAATGATGGGGAAAACACAAACATTAAATTCTACGGCATTTTTCCATAAAGGCATGGAATGGCAATTGGTGCTATCCTGGGATAAAATAAGGAAATTTGTAGCATTCCACAACAGTTTCAGGGTTTTGTTTTGTTTCTTTTTGCCACTGAAAACAGTAGCTAGGAATAAAAGGCCCTGTTCTGCTCACGCTGAAAGTGGTAGACAGAAATCAAAAAGCCAAAAATGTATACAAACTGTTGATTTAAGCAACAACAAAAGAACAGAACAAAACACCTAAGTTACTGCTATTCTTATTTTTGCCCTGTTTTTACCTGCTTTACAGCTAGAAGTGATCACCCAAAAATGCACTTGTTTTCCTTAGGGGTTAAGTTAAACTACTATTTAACAACACTGACCAATCTCTGTTAAGAGAAATGCAGTGTCTGGGTAGAGATTTGAAGCTAACAGAAGCCTGAAGATTGGGGTGAAATAAATAAATAGTATTTATTACATTTTCCTTCTCATGTGATACAAACTGCCCTCTGAGTCCTGTGGTTCAAAATAACCCTCCCTCCACCCACACACACACTCCAAAACCAAGTCCCAAACACTTACGAAAAAAATAAAGCTTATCTCAACAGTAACAAGAGTAGTTGTAAAAAAGATCTATGTCATATCCTACAATGAAATGATACCAATCCTTCCAGTTTCATTTTTAGGAGTAGCCACTGAGTGCAGCTCACTCTTTAGCAGTTGTTTGTAGCCATCATCCTTTCTTGCAAGGAAGGGTTCAGATATAAATTCAACTCCAAGATATTCTCCATTCTTTGCAACATTAGGGGATGGAACCTTCTGTCACCCAGTTCCCACTGCCAACAGCTGATCGATACCTTGGTTTAGTCAAGCATTTAAACACCCATTCTTAATGTTAAGTATGTGCTTGACTGCTTTGTGGTATCAGGGACCTAGTTGCAAGCATAGGATCAAGCTCCAACAACTGTGCATGAATTATCTCAGAGTCTGTGTATACAAAGACTTCATGGCAGGCTGTTTCAGGAGAAAAAATTCCTTAGGCTACAGTAGAACTGGGGACAAGTAGAAAAACATTCAAAGTACTTGAACACAAGTATTTGAAAAGTGATCAAAGCAGTTTTTGTGCACTGCCAGAATCATAATTTTCCCCCCAGTTGTACATACAGGGTAAAAACACTAAATAAATAGAGCAGCTCACGTTCCTTTAGAGAATGAACACATAAATAATACACACTTTGAAACAAAAAAAATCATAGTGCAAAAATAAATTATCAAACGGAAGTTGTGAACATTATTATACACAATGCTATATAAAACCTGAACCATTGGAAAAGACTTTGCAGTTCACTGTAATAATGCATAAACATTATTAATTCTGCTTCACATTAAGCTGCAGTTTATCCTTTATCCACTACAAAAAATAAAAATAAAAATAAATTAAAAACCTCTTAAGCTTTTTAAAAGGTTTATGGCAAACAAGATCACTTTTTGTTCTATCACATTTGTTATTAATTTAGCAGTGCAGTGATTGAAAAATCATCTCAGAGTTCCAAATGGAAACTACTGAAGTATCCATAAGCATCCCTTGATCTTTATAACTCATTTTCTTTGAAATTCAGGCTTGGAACATCCTGACACTTAAATCTGTAAGACATTATTGCAGTTAGATGAAGTTACAAGAAATACTCTACAGTCAAGTACTGTGGGAGACTTCACAGCTCTCCTCACCATCACCGTGATCTTGTACGAGACATGAATGTAAGGACACGTCTGATGCCATTCAAGCGGTCTTTGAGGGATTTCATGGCAAGGAAAGGGAGCTGAGCTCTGTTCTCAAGTGGAAGGACAGCTAGGACCCACCAGCACCACGCTGGCCCATTAGGATTAGCCTGAGGTAAGGGGAAGAAAGCAAAAGTTAGGATACATACATATATGTGGTATGGTCTTGGTTTTGACCATTTTTCTTTGAAAACACAGCATTTTAGTAACTGTCTAGCAAGCAGGTTATCTCATTGCCAGCCTAATGGCTTGTGAGCTTGAAACAGAAGTTACAGCCAAGTTTCACCTTTCCTAAAAATGGGACATTGAAGGCAGAAGTGAGATGCATTACTATTTTTAGCAACAGTTTATAAGTTTGACTTTTTTTTTCCTCTTGTTAATTATTGATCTAGTCCTTTGGGATACCTGTCTCCTTCATAGTTTAATATTTTAAACCTCGCACTTTGTATTTTACTTTTATTGTTATATTGTTATTTTAGGATCTCTATCATTTGCAGTCCTTTAACAAGAGTAACAAGTTTCCTCCCCTATTTTCTCTTACACATTTAATCTGTAAAGTAGAGTAGGCAAAAAGACATTTAAGCGTTAAGCGTGGTTGGATTAATACTGTAGGTTAAGTTACCATCATTAAATATGAGCTTTCTGTTCACAGTAGTGCTACTACTGGTGCACAGCAACATAATCCAGATACTTTGCTTATGCAGGATAAATGCAGAGCATTCTTATTTTCATCATAAAAGACGATGCTTCACAGCTTATCAGTTATCCTTGCTATTTCTGTCTCTAGAAGTTACATAAGCCACGGATTCTGGGTACCTGTGGGTCAGGATCCTTAGCTGGCATCGGACCAAAATGACTGAGAATTCGACTTTTGAGTGCCTGCTTGAGCGAGTTAAACCACGTATATGCCAGATCATAGACAGAATCGTGGAGGACAAGTAATGCAGCATAGTCTTGTCCTTGCACCTGAAAGGAGTAAAGAGAAGGGGGAAGGTTACTGTTAGTTCAGTTTGCTGTTAGGGAAGGCAAAACATTAATTTAGGGTTTTCTGGGGTGGGTAGAAGAAAAGAACAAAGAATGCCAAGAGAATTCCAGTATAAATCATGAAAGGTGGGAATTTTTCCCCCTAAAATCAAACTCATTTATCAATTACTTCACCTTGTTATACTGTATTCTAAACCAAAGACAGTAATTTGCAGAATAAACACTTCTGGATTGCCATATGAAAATATATTTTCTTAAGAACCATACAACAAAATAAAAGGTTATGAAAATAGTTAAAGCTTATTTATCACCTCCTCAAAATAGCAATTTTATCTTCCCACTTAAAACAAAGGCTTATATCAGGCAGTATACTTTGCCTTTTTTAAAGCAATAACTAATGTAAATCATTCTGAAGGTATAGTAGACCCAACCCTGCTCCCTCTTACCTGAAGAGAAGTTTTCTAATTTGCTTTGAAGCAAACAGGCAACTCGCCCCCTCCCCACCATCTTTATCAACTGCAGTTACTCTGTCTAAAAGAGTGGGAAGATCTCATCCTGGATTCACTTAGTTTCTAAAATCCTCTAGGAAGAACGTTCTTCAGCATATGGGCACTGTGTGCGCGTACTTGTGGTAACTCTTATATTCCTCATCTTTAACCATGAGCAGTCAGTAAATACCAGTTTGATTTAATAGTAACTGTTCCACAAAACATGAGTCTGCTTGAAATATTTGCTTAGAATTTTAGATATTATACAGTTTAAATGAAATATTTTGGATTCACCTTTTGATCCTCAATGTACTCAATGTCTGCTGTATTATACCCATCACGCTGGCTGTGCTGTATCACCTTAAATCTCCTCTTGCCGATGCTGTCTACAACAGAGCGACCATCAGCAAAGAATTCAACGTTTCTTATCTCCAGAATGCAGCCATAGTCTGCAAACCTATTTAAATCAGAACAAAAGCAAGTGAACAAGTCTTAATCTCTCCACCCTTAGTTCCACAGAACTGCCATACAGCCAGTCCCTACCAGAAAGGTACTTACTAGTGTCAGCTAATTCCTATTGTTCAGAGAACTGATCTGCTATAGCTCAAATTATTCAACAATTGTTTTCAAAACTATCAGGAATATTCAGGCTGTCTGATCTGATTAACACTAACTGTATGCTTTGAAATACAAGGAATTTCTTATGAAATTCAAAGTTATACAGCCCAGAAGCACACTTTCTCCATAACTCTAGTATTTTCAATCAGGACAAAAGAACAAATGCAATTCAGAGTAATTATGGAAGGACTATGACATCTATAAACAAAAAAAGTCCCAGATTTTCAGCAGATTTTACTTTGTAGGTGTGCATTTTGTGTATGTCATACCTTGTAGGTATGACATACCTACAAAATGAATTACCTCAAAATGAGGTATAAGAGCTATATACATAAACAGACATCAAGGTCAAAGCTAATAAGACTGACTGTAAAAGGCTCAATGTAAATGCTCAGCCAGTCCTTATGAAGGTCCTGTTCTACCTCTGCAGCCTCCAATGTATTCAGAACTGTGAGGATAAGTGTATCCCAATTGCTTAGACATATTCCTAATTTAAAGAACAGCATCTTACCTTACTGTCACAAGAAGTCAAATTTAAATGGCAAAGTGTTAAACAGATTTAAAAACAGTAGAAAATACGCTTCCTTTCCATGTATTTTTAAGAGGTCTACGGTTCTACTTTGTATAAAATGCACTAGCTCTGTGCGTTTCAAGAAAGATGGGCAGTCAATAGTAAGAATCCAACTGCTCAAAAGAGAAACTTCAGTCTTCTCAATGTCTTTAACTGGCATGATTAGGTAGAAGGTCTTTCTACTCAAGAACTATCACAGATGTCTATAGCGATGGACCTTTCTGCACCTCTGTCCAAAGGCCTTGCTCCACACTAAGTGGGGTAGATCAGATGGTCCAAGCACGCAGCTACTCACTTACCCCTTTACAGGGTCACTGATGCACATCCCAAATTGTTTGGTGCCGGTCTCCATGCACCTTCGAATCATCAGGCGGTAACATGGCTCAAATATGTGCAGAGGGCACGGGACTGTAGGATAAGCCATTGTGCAGACAAATATAGGAACATTCTTATTTAGGCTGTAAGAAAAGACAAACCAGATAGGATGCTTAACCAAAACACTCACAAGGTATAAAATACATTTTATACAAGAACATTCCTTAAAATTATTATATCTGCAAATAAATGGATTATTTATTAAATATTATTTAATAATTATTAATATTTTATTGACTTATTTATTATAGTAATAATTTAATATTTAATAAGTTAAATATTAAATTTAGAATATTATTAGTGTAGTAAGTAAAAGCTAAAACTTTCTCTTTAAATTGATTATCTGACTAGTTATTATGCAAACTGGTATACTACTTACTAGCAAAAGAGGTTTTAGTTACGCTGTCTGGTTTTGCTAGTGAGAGCATTAAAGCATCTCTGCTATTCTCTGTATTTATTTTCCTTATTCCCACTTCTTCCCTACCCAGTAATTTCTGCCCCTCAGCCTGTAAGACTACTTCCACCTATTGTCTTACTCTGTGGCTTTCACAGAGGGCCACTGAGAGCAGCTACATTGCTTTATACCTTGTTTATAAAGTAACATCCCAGATTTCTTCTCCTTCTACTTATTGTTTAGCACAGTGTCCAGTTCTTATGCTTACTCAAGGCACAACTTCACCTGGGCCCTATTCTTTTTGAATCACTGATACCAAGGAAGAAGCTCTTTTGTCAGCATCTTAGTTTGTGCTCCCCAGCAGCAGGAGGCATTTGTTAGCTAACAGCAGTAGTATTTAACACTGAGTTTTAAATAAATGGTTTACATACTTGGAAAGCTCTGCTATTTCTTCTTCATAAATCTTTCTTCTTTCGGTGAGTTCCTCTGGAAGATATCTAGCTATTAACTCCTCCATTAGTACTGTTTTACAGTATTTCCTCATAGCCAAGCACTGCAGTAAAAAACAAAACCAAAATAACCAGAAACCCTTATACCATCTAGCATTTCAAAGTGTATGTGGCCTATGCACAAGGTAGTCAGTCATATGTTTGTTCTGTTTCTGTTTGTCTCTATCACATCAAAACTATCTTTTAAGTTTGCACTGCCACTGAAGAGTTGTTTATTGAACTATTCCTTATGTTAGGGACGTTATTTTAGACAATCTGTAGGTGAGCTGCCTTCCCTTCCCAGATCTCCCAAATACAGGCCTGGTTGTAAGGTTTTAACAATGGAGATTATCCAAGCTCTAAGTCACAAGAATCACAAGGGCATTTTAGAAGTCACCTTTTTCTTCAGTTAAGCAATATTACTGTTGAGTTTGGAAGGTTCCTCAAGGTGCTACTTGGTCCTATCCTGTGCCCTTGAATTTATGCTGACAACATCCAAACATCATTACCTCTGAGAGCCCTTCTTTGCACAGGGGACATTTTGGGTTGTGATCCAGGCATCTCTCAAGACATTTGAGGCAGAAGGTATGTCCACAAGGTGTAGTGACAGGTTCATAGAAGAGCCTGGATTGGAAAATCCAAAAGACAAAAAAAACAACAATATCGTGTACCAAAGCAAAGAAAAAGCTGTTACCAAAAAGCTTTGCATTAATTCACTAAATTTAGCTACTGACTACTCCAGGGATAAAATTGTTCCTTGCTTTTCATGTCTTCATCCAACTTTTGTCTTTATTCAGCTTACAGACTTAATTATTGTCACCTAACATGGAAAAAGCAGCCCATGAACTCAGATTTCAGTGAATGTGAGGAGGAAATACTGCCTTTAAGTTCAGATAGGCCAGGACTTGATTATAATCAACACAAGCAATAAATAGAAGCAGAAGTTGGACCATCTAACTTTTTCTGATGAAATTGAGCAATGCTTATACAACTATTAGTGTGGAAATCATGTGGTTATTTGTATGGGTAGAGCAAAGCACAAAACAGCTATTTGCAGTAATAGCCCACAAGTTGTTACAATGAAATGTATTATTACAAACCTGGACTGGGAAAGCAGTTTTGTTGGAATAGACAGTTTTTAAAACCTTCAAATGATTGTTTTTCTGGAAAAGCAATGATATTAAATTCATGTTTCATCTAAAAAAAAGTATTTAAATGTATAAGGCCAGGACTTTAAAGTATCTTCGTATCTAACCTTTACCCATTTCAAGCACCTCTGGGACCCCTATTTTCATGTAGAAAATATTTTTGGCTTATTATAACTGTGATGTTGTACAGTGATGTTTCCTTGCAAGTAAGTACCTTAGAGAGATGTTGATCATTTAAATAATCCTACTAAATCTAAATAACCTTTTTAAAATACAAAACATTCAAAACTATAAGTTAAATTGCTTGGCATACAATATACTTCACAGCATATTGCCTAAACATTTTAGGGGCTCAAATACTAGTCTAATTTTAGTTTATCAAGTTTATCAAAGCAGTAAAGTTCTATTTTACTTGTGGAAATTATAAATATGTAAACCCACATTTATTAATATCTTGAACAAGATGAGTGTACTTAGGAGCATAATTGGCTCTTTACAAGATTGCTATTGCCATTTTATTAAATGTCCTTAGTTACTATAAATATTGACATTTAAGCAAGGGAACATATGAAGAAGCATCTAAAATGCCACACCTATTATTGCAACTTGACTGTATAATTGAAAACCCTTATTACTTGTTTGTTTCGTGAACAGAAACCTCACTGCCTTACCTTATTGCTTTGAATTATGTGAAATACCAAATTCTACATTATGCTTCAGTAAGAACTGGTTTGCATATGTAATTTTGTAGTGACTACTTGAAGTGTTAGCATCAATAGAAGAAATTCCTGTTAAAATGCATGATCCTGCTCTGGCTCACTGTAGCCAGCAGCAGCTTTTTCCCAGTGACTGATGGACCTGGATCAAGCCTTGTGACTTGCAGAAAGCAGCACTATATAAAAAGGCATCTTGTGACATCATTTCAAGCTATTGTAACAGCAGAAAATGAGTGTTCATGCCTGCTGAGTAATGCTCCCCCATTTCTTATCAACATATTCCTTAGAGCATTGCTTTTTATTTTCTGTTTGCTGCTGGAGTGAATGTAGATCAATAACGTTTTGGCCACCCTACCAGACAAATAGGCTAATAACAGTTCCTGCAGTTAATTGTGAATAGGTCAGTAGGTTACTAGGTAATTAGTCCAAAGCATCTCAGGATCCAAATCCCTAAAATACATCTGATGAACACAGCAGGAAATAGTTATGATCAATCTGCATTAATAACATCAAAAAGACCTTGTGACAGCTTCCCTTAGCGCAAGCCTTCATAATTGCAGTGTTACAAGACTGACATCCTTCTAGATGCAAGGCCTGTATTTGTGATTGCAATTATAAGATCAGCACTAACAAACACTCCTGTACTGTCACAGAACCAGCAATCCTCAAGCTAAATTCCTTTAAGAATGTATTTTAGTCTGTTTCTGATTAACAGAAGATGAGAAAGTAGCGCTACTTAATTTCATTAAAAGCACTGAAAAGTGCTTTGTGGACATAATCATAAACTCAAAGCCAGATAAGACCAACTGTGTGGCTTTCCGTTAGAGGAAAGTTTTGTTCTTCACAGTATCAGGTGTTCTTATAGTCACATAAAATTTTGGAGCATGTATTTAGCTGTAGGCAGTTATGGGTAGAAGGGACAAATCTGATTTATTCCAAGCAGAAGCAAGTTTTAGCAGTTGTTCCCTCAAAGGTTTCAGTTTCTTTGAAATAAATTGAAGTGCTCCCCCCTACCAGCATGTAACAAAGCAAAGAAAATCCACATTTCTCCAGTCACAGACCTTCAGAAAAAAGCCTCTTCATGGATTTATCTGATATTCAAGAATTTGAATTATTGTGCAAGACAAATCCTAACATGCTTTGTTGATAAATCTGAGTAATTAAAAAGATAAACGTAAGCAATGCTTTAATGCAGAGATCAAGACCCCTGTGAAACACATCTTCCCAGTGTTTCCTTCACAGTCAATAACGGAATCTCATTTCTTTTTAGACAAAGCAAGCAGTAAAACATGTGCTTGACAACTGTTTTTTCGTTATTTTGTTTTCTAAAATCAAAGTCATTGCATCCTTAAGAGAAAATCTGTTAATTAACTGAGAGAAGAGATCAAAGTGTAGTGATAGCCGTAGTAAACTAAGGAATTCAGCACATCTGTTAAGTAATAGAGAAAAAAAATCATGCTTGTTTGCTTGCAAGACCCTCCTATTGTAATAACAGGAACACTAATTTAAATGCAAACTTGCTATATTGATCATACTTAATAGCTATTTTGTGTATTATATAAACACTATATATGGCTCTGTGAATTCCAAAGGATGAACTGTGGTCAAGTGCACTGGGTCAGTGGGTGGGTGTAACTGGTGAGAAGAAATTTTTCAGACACCTCCACTAACGTGCATAACCCTTCAGTGACCTCATGTGTCCTTCCCAATCATTAATCTGGGGCAGAGGGAAAAGTACCTATTCATACCTATTCACAGTGTTCAGAACCAAAGGTCTAGAAATGCATTAGTGGAATAATAATTATAATAAAGGTTGGTTTAAAGTCAGAGGGAAAACTACATACCAAGTAAGCTAGAAAATCTCTCGACTGAAAATGGAAAAGAGATTCAGTTTAAAAGCTAACAACATCCACAAGGAAATAATGGATACCTCATACACAGAGAGCAGTCCAGATCTGATGGATCCACAGATTCAAATGGAATATGTTGCCCAGTGCCATTTCCTTTAGTATCAACCACATCTAACAATAAAAAAACATATTACTGTATGATTGGACACTGCTACGTAAGCATAACCAGCATCTGTACATCTACAACCAGCATCTGATATTTAAACATGCATTATATTTACTTGCAAGTTACTGAACCATTGAGCATCATTACAGTAATTTCTACACAAAGCATCAAACTCAGCTTTGGCACAAATAAACACACCTCAATTTTGGTGACATTATGCCAGCTTACAGTGGGTTGAATTTAGCCTTGCATTAACAACATCAAAATATATTTTGTGTTGAAAGCCTTAAGTAGGACAAGTTTTTCTGTCATTCTACTCTACAACCCACACTGTGAAAGAGGGGCAACAAACAGAATTAATGCTTAAGCATAATTTTTCTGTATTATTTTTAATGGATATGGGAAGTGCCAGAAGTACACGTAACATTGATGTTCCTTAAAAGATTCAGAGCTCTGCTGATAAACAAACAATTGACTCAATGTTCTTAGCTACCTTTTAGACTAACATAATTTTTACAAGGAAAGTTTGGACCCTCTTCTTAAGTTCCATGTAAGCAAAAACTCCAGTGATTGCATGTCATGGAACTTATCCTGTGTGCAATTCAACATACCTTTCTTCATGAGCTTGCAGGGCACCTCAGTACTTCTCACCTCCTCTGAGCAGCCCTTCCTTTTCAGGAGGTTGCGCTTATCAGAAATTAGAAAGGCAGACTCTGCAATGGAGGTGAGTTTGTTCTCCTCCTCTAAGCAGTCCTTTTTACTCTCTGTAATTTGTATGGATTTCCTCAAACTGCCAGAAGTAGTTACATCTGATTCTTCTTGAAGGGGAAAACCCTTTTTCTGTTCCACATTTACCTGTGTAAAGAAAGGATTGACATTAGAATATCAATCTTCCATCAACTCGGTAAGGAAAAAAAAAAAAAAAAAATCAAACATGTCATAAGTCTTTAATATTGTGAATCACCAGGAAGGACTTTGTCAGTCAAGAAACAGCAGTTTAAGAATTACTCTGTCAGGGCTTGATTTCAAAGAAAAATAAATGCCAACTATCTTCCCCTCCCTCCCCCAGTATCATAGAGTATTTTCAGCCTTTGTGTGTGGCTTTATACTTTGGTCGTGAAACGTGATTCAGGCAGAGATCTGGCTAAATGTCAGGTTAAATACATTGTTATCGCTTAACCTAAGGAAAAACACATTGTTTCTATCATAAGGATAGTATTAGCCATCAAAACAACCAAAACTATGTGAGTTTCATTCTAAGGAAACAGTATAAACATGCAATTTAAAACAGAAAAAAAAATGCACAGCTTCCTTCAGAGACTTCTTTTGCAAAGAGTAAAATAATCATTCTTTATCCTGCTATGGCTACAGAACAACCTGTGAGCAGCCTCTTCATAGGACTTCACCTATCAGCTTGTCACACCAACTCCCCAGATGAACTTGAAAGCAGACACTGTGGATTGTGATCAGGATGATGTTTTACATGTAGAAAGATGAGTGAACTGTCCCTCAAACGACTGACTTCATGATTGGCTTGTATAAAGGGATTTATTTTCAGAGTATCCTAATAGCCTTTCCAGAAGGCAAGGTCACTGATTATTCTTAACAGTCTCAACAAGGCTATTCAAAACCTACCGTTTTTGTTTGTAGGGCCTAGTCAAGTTTTCTCCTACATGTACAGTCTATGCAGATCCTATCCTCAAAGTTCAGGTTTTAATGAAGCAGAAGTGGTCCTGCCCAAACCTATGAATTTAAACCTCTACAGCTGTTCACTAAACTCTGGCTGTGAAAACCAAGTTAAGGGCTCACTAATATAAATTATGTGACTCTACAGTTATCTCTAATCAGCCTATAGAAACTAAATGCAGGATGGCTTCATTGCTGACACAGTCACAGTTCAAGCTAAAACCCTGTATTTGAGTATTTCAAGGCCCTTAGGGTATCTCAATCCGTACTTCAGAGGCTCTTTTCTACTACCAACTACTCAGAAGAGTTAAAGACAGCAATAGTACCCACTCAGCTCTTACATAAAATTTGTAAGAACAACAGAGGGCTTCAATTAAAGAAGCAGAAGTCAGTAAGAGACTTCAGTAGGTCCACATTGTTAGTTGTATGTTCTGTAACACAGTACATCTGAAAAAAATGCATCGTTCCATCTCCCAGAGATGAAAAGGAAAGAAGGCTTCCCCACATGAACATAAAACACACAGCAAAATTAAGAACCACACATCAGACTTGATCTTTACCTTGAGCAACCTTTGTAGGTTATGGCTGGTGCCTCCAGATCCCACTGAATTTAGGAGATTCCCCTTTAATCTAGAGTGATGTGACAACAGCTGCAGGATATCTGGTAAGTGTTCCTGAGCATTTCCCGGGATGAGTGAAAACAAACTAAGTAGAAGCTGTGATATAAAACAGAATACTTCACTGCTTAGTTCCTTCCTTGCAAGCTCTAGATAAAAAAGCAAGTAAGGGAATAGCTGACAAGCATCCTTGATTTAAAAACAAAAACATTTAAAAGAGCCCTTTTGTCTAGGATAAGAGAAAAAAGCACACAAGCTAAAGCAATACAGGCCAAGCAAACAGAAGAGACATTTTTGGAGTTAAACAAGCCCATACATTACTAACCATTCTCTAATGGAAACACACACCTTTATCCTGTTTTTCTGCAGTTCAAAGCTCACCATAAATCACTAGCATCTTTGTTTTTTGCAGCACATCAGAAGCTTTCACTGAGTTTACTAAGTACAGAAAGCACTCATCCAACAGGCTTAATCCAAGTTCAGTTAAGTGTTTCTGATTCTATAAATTCTAACTATTTCTAATTCACTCGTGAGAATACAAAAATGTAGGCAGGAAAAAAGTGTTCTCTTCATTGACTAACAGAAAATAAGTGAATCCGTATCAAGTTGCAACTTGTAGCCACTCATAAAGCACAGCTCATCAGATGATTATGAAAGAAACATGAACGGAAAATTCGCACACTTTGAAAACTAATTTCAGCATACAACTGAGGTGATCCTGTTGATGCCCGAGGAAACTGTATGGCAGCTAAGATGGCTTTTTAAAGCCAAAAAGGATTCCAAAGGATCACACTATGTCAAAACTAACACAGACAGACAGTTAACAGAAGCAGAACATCACAGTTACACCCAAATAACTTGGTAAGAAGTAGTTTGACATTGTTATGCAAACAGCCTTGGAAATAACCCAGTAGAATACTGCATCACGGATAAACTCTGTGTCTGATGAGTGCACAAGTAATTCTTTCAGTCACAAGCAGCCCAGTTTTTCCTCAGAACCCCACTGCTCAGAAATCAGGTGTCTTAGATAAAGCACTTTGGAGTCTGAATTTAGAATTGTATCTGTTTATTCCTGCCCTTCTTGCTCTAGTGCACAGGAAGTCTCCCAGCATGACTATGAAAAAAACAAGTTATGATACAATGATGGTGAAAGACCACATGGAAAACACTGGCAAGAAAAAAAAAAAAAAAAGGTCCAACCAAGCCAGAAAGCTAAACAAATAACAATGAGGAAAAAAATCATGGGAAATTAAAGTCTCAACCATATACAAATTGAGATACAAATCTGGCTGCACTGCAGCCAGCCAGGTTATAACTTCTTGGTTACTTTCATGAGCAGTGCTTAACTACAAGAATACTACTGTGCTTTTAGAAAGCTTTTCATGTCACAGCACTCAGCAGCCCAAAGGTTCACATCCCACCAGCCACTGAGAAAAGCATGAGCACACTGTCATGAAAGAAAATTCAGTATAATGAAAACAGAAGTCATACATCTTTATTATTGTAAGCTATTGTCGCTGTGACGCTAAGCCTTTCAGCTACAACAACAGAAAATGATTGATTGTCAAAACACTAATTTCTTAAGTGGTGGGCAAAATAGTACTAGCAGATTTTACAAAACCTCTAAGAATCCACACCAACTTCAGCTGCTGCTGAAAAAAAGGCTCACCACAGGTCTATTTTGTTGCCTTTTTAGCGTTAATTATTAGCAACCTTTAAAAACTATTTTAAAAACAGCTCTTTTGTTGACTGCTTCCTTCCGCGCCTCCTTCACACACCGATACTCAGCACAGCACGACTGGCAGTAGGAAGAGAGCTGCTGCTCCCAAGTGGAGTTTGATGGGTGCTGCGTGTTGCATTCTAGCAGTCAACAGCCTGATACAACATTCAATAGCAACTCCCCCTCTTCTGCACTCTCATTGGCAATACCTTGCTAAGCCAGGAAAGAGAACAGAGGTTTGATTATAGGGAATCACAATAGTCCGTGGGTGGTGATTATTAACAATTGACTTCAAGATTGGTGATGCTAACACCGTGAATAACTGTTTCCACATAGTATCTGCCTAATATGTTCCTTTTTTTTAAACTACCTCCCTGCCTTCAAGAAAGGGATACACCGAAGCCCAGAATTTGAACAACAGCCTGGACATCCCTCCATCCAGCCCTTCACAGTAATGAGAGAGGGGCAGGGGAAAGAATAAAAACTTTTTTTTCTATGACAGGCCACTGAAAATAACATAGTTCCAGATGATTTAGGGAACTTACCTTCTGAGCCTCAGACTTGGCCGTCTTGTTCCCAGTATCTAGAGCAAGGCAGAATAGGAACTCTCTTAAAGCTTCTTCCGTTTTCCCCAGATTAGCTAATGCTTGTCCTTTCCTTAAGTGACCCTGCAACACAACATACCCACAGTTGCAGCTTTCATTCATTTTGTTGTGAGAATAGAATAAAGGCAAGATGAAGTAATAGAAACTCCTTCCAGACAGAGCAAGTTAGGCAGGGATAATTAGCTAAAATAGTCTGTTACACCTTGACACCACCAGTGCCTGCGATTCAAGCTCTTACAGGCAGAACAGGGATATTCTCCAACTCAGGCAGATATAATTCTCACAGCACCTGAGCCCAGCTGATCTTGGAGAAATCTACTTCCCCTACATTAATCTCCTAACTAGCGATTACTTCCTTATATAAAGATATAAGCACAGCATCCAGTTTTTAGAGACAGTTCATGAACTTGAGATTCCTGCAGGTCAAAAACAACAGCGCTAGCTCATCCTCCAGGATGATCACTCTCTTCTTTCACCCTAGGAAGCTCAAGAATATCACGGTTCAATGTCTGTAAGCCACAGGAGTCCAAGAAATTACAAGACAAAGCTTGCCTCAGATTCAGCTCTGACCAAGGCAATGGTTTTCTATCCAGGGCAGCACCAAGGCTTTAAAATACAACTGAAGTCAGAACTTACTTTCAACCAGTACGGCTGAAGTCTGCATGCTGTTTCTGCATCATGCAATGCCTCTTCACAGGCTTTCAAAGTAGAGTTAATCTGGGACCGGTTGCTGTATAGTAAGTGGTCGTTTGGGGCTGTAGAAAATAAAAGAAACTGGTTGATTAACCTAACTTAAAAGTAGTTACATAAGCTTTCTTCCTTAGAAATTTATTTTGAAAGCACATGCTGTTCCTCACAAGTTGTGCATAAAAAAAACAATATATCCAGACTTTAAATAACCGTGTAGTAAATGAAATATGGAAACCTCTTTGTGCAGCTCCAGCCGAAGTGCCAGCTACACATTACATAACCGCAGGAAACATTGCATAAATAAGTGCCGAGACACTTGCACAATAAGTCACCGGCTCTGACCGAGGACCACAAACTTACAGGAGACATTTGGGGTGGCAGAAGGAATGCTGCTATTGTGTAGATGGGAGTTTCAAAAACCCAAGTATCAAAGTTTAGAGGGGCGGATGCGGTTCTCTCCGTGCCACCGGGAAAAGCAGCGCTGCCCACAGGCACCTGTCCCCACCACAGCAGGGCACTGGGGGCCAGCAGCTCGGCACCCGGTGCTGGCAGCGCTCGGGGCGAGCAAGGGGGGGCTCGGGGCAACCCCGCAGCCGGCTCCCCCCTTCCCTCAGCTCCTTACACAACGGGGCCGGACCGCAGGCTCCCGGCTTATGCAACCGCTGCTCTCCTGACCCACTTTCACCGCGGGACGGAGCCTCCCCGCTCTGCCCCCCCCCTTTCTCCCCCGGCCTCACCTAGGCTGAGCGCCTCGTTGTACTTCTGCAGGGCGGCTTGCACCTTCTTCTCCTCGTACAGACGGTTCCCTTCGTGGCGGAGCTGCGACGCCTTCACTTGGCAGGGGAACCACTTGGCCAGCAGGTTGCTGAGGATGACATTGACCCGCGGGAGCTGCCCGCCCGCCGCGCCGCCCTCCTCCCGGCACAGCACGCAGCGGGCCCGGGGCGGCCGCTCCCTCTCCAGGCACTTTTTGCAGAACGTGTGGCCGCAGGGCAGCGACACGGGCTCGAAGAGGAAGCCCTGGCACTTGCGGCACCCGAACACCTCCCAGTCGCGGGGCTGCTGCTGCGGGGAGCCGCTGGCGGCAGCGGGCAGCCCTTCCCTCAGCCGCACGCCCCGCGCCAGGCACTCCACCAGCCGCCCCAGCTGCTCGGCCCGCAGCTGCCGGTGCCGGGACGCCAGGCGGTACAGCGGCAGCGCCTCGGGCAGCCGCCCCGCGGCCGCCAGCCCGTCGGCCCGCCCCAGCAGCGCCCGCCACTCGGGGGCCCGGCTGCCGCCCGCCGCCAGCTGCTGCAGCACCAGCGGGGGCTCCGGCGGCGGCTGGCGGGAGCCCATAGCGGCGGCGCCCCTCAGCGAGGCGGGCGGGCGGGGGGCGCGGCGGGGCCCCGGCGGGCCATGGTGCTGCCGCCCCGCGCCGGGAGCGTCCCGGCCCGCCGCCGCTTATATAAGGGCGGCCACATGATGCGCAGAGCCCGAGCTCATTGGGCGGCGCCCGCGGGGTGTTATAAAACCGGGCGGTTTTGTAACCGTCGTTGCTGCTGAGGGGAAGGGGGAGCCGCCCGCCTCCGGGCTGCACCGGCTGCTGGAGGGGGAGGATTGAGCCCCTCGGTCGGGCTCCGTGTGGTGCCCGAGGGGAAAATGCCCGCCCGAAGGTAGCCCGAGAACACCGAGCCCTGTGGGGGCTCTGCTCGGGCTGTGAGGGCACGCGGGGCGTCGCGCTCCTGAGGTGGCGTCGCTCCCCTGAGGTGAATCCAGGCGGCTGAGGGAGCTGCGGGTGTTTGGGCTGGGGGAAGAGGAGGCTGAGGGAAGACCTTATTGCTCTTTACAACTACCTGAAAGGAAGGTGTGGGGAGCTGGGGGTTGGCCTCTTCTCACAGGTACCTAGTGATAGGACTAGAGATAAGGGCATCAAATTGTGCCGGGGAGGTTTAGGTTGGAAATGGGGAGATATTTCTTCTCAGAAAGAGCAATCAGGTATTGGGATGGGTTGCCCAGGGAGGTGGTGGAGTCACCGTCCTTGGGGGTGTTGGAAAGGAAGGGTTGGATGTGGTGCTTAGGGACATGGTTTAGTAGGTGATGGTGTGACCAGATGATCTTGAAGGTCTCTTCCAACCTTTATGATTCTGTTTTGATGTCAGCTACCTGTGCTGGCAGGACAAGCAGGCACTACCCTGGAAATGCTGGGTTTGTCTGGTATTACAGTGGGACGTATTGTAGACATACACCTAGCCGTACTGGGTTCTGTGTAAAAAAAAAAAAAAAAAAAAAAAAAAAAAAAAAAAAAAAACCAGCTCTTAGGATATGTTTCTTTTATTTAAGACCTGCTGTGTTGGCTGCTTCAACCTGCACATACCCAGCGATTTTCATTGTATGCAAGGCTGGCACTAGTTGTATAACTCCATGCAAAACGGAGTGTAAGGAGAAAATGCCCTGCACTGCCATGGAATAGGAACAGTTGTTTTGAAACTAGTTGTCAGATTGTTTTTGTTTGCAGTTTTACACAGATTTAAGGTCAGAGTTTTCTATAAATGTCCAGGATGCACATATGTACTTATATATATGCTCTAAAAACATATGCCACTTTTCACAATGTCTTAATCCCCTGGAGAGTTTGAAAATTTCTGAGAATATCCTATTAGTGATACTATTAGCCTCCTCACAAAACTGAAGAGCTGAATTAATTTCTCATTTCTTACTTACAGAAGTGTCTGGACTCCCCACCCTGGAGTGTATGAGGTAAGCAGGTATTAAGGGACATGCTGTGTCCTGAGGGGGTCGAATGGATGGGACAAAAAAAAAAAATAGAAGGAGGGAAAGGTCAACCTGACTTTTGTAACTCGCTGTTCAGAGAGGATGCTTGAGAAAATTCAGATGAAGTGAAAAAGTAATTTAAAGCCACTTAAATTTGGGTTCTTAAATCTTAATAGCATAGACTGTACATTAATAATGAGAGCTAGTCTTGTGATGCCTATGTGCTGGCAGTCCTTCAGCTTATACAGAAAGCCAGTGGTCGTCTTTGATTCTTGTGATATTAAGACTTTTGCACCTGCCAAAAATTTGGTTTCTGTCCCTCTGGCTCTTGAATATATGTATATATATACATATATATGTACATATATATATGCATATTTCTTAAAGTTGCCAGGTAAGTCCTTTCATTAGAAAAAGTTTAATTGAATAATCACTGGTTTCAGTAATTCTTTCTCCTGTTGGTTAAGTCAGGCAATAATCCAAAGAACAGCGCAGCCTGGCATCAAATAATTCAAAGAAAGGACAACTGAAGTACTTATAGTTTCAGTTAAGCAATGCTTCAGAACAATTAGGAAGAATTGGCACGTGCTCAGAAGTGTGGGTTTTCCCCACCAAACTCGGACTGTCTAACAGGACATAGCTGTCTTGTTTTCCAACTTCTGTGCAAAAAAAAAAAAAAAAAAAAAAAAAAAACCTTGTGCTATAAAAGAACAAAATCCTTAACAAAAAGAAGAAAAAAAAAAAAAAGAAAAATTTGTTCTTGTAGTCTTGAGGTTGACAGTTGTCTCCATTGCAAAACTATAGTCTCGGGAACCCGTCAGTGTGTTATTTTATAACCATTGTCCTGAAAACCACTATGAGTCAAAGCCTATTCAAGCGAGGGAAAGTGACATAACCACTGGTTACCAGTAGCAATGCAATGACAATCTCTCTATCAGGCATACGCCAACAGTATTTACATAGTTACATAGCAGACACTTTTAAAGAGATAACAATCGTGGAATAAAGGGAGGTTTTCTAGCTGAATGTGAATTCAAGATAGGGAATGGAAATAGATGATCACTGAAAATGTAATCAGGATTTGTGCTCTGAAAGGAACTTCCACAGATTCTATTTACAGCATAGGAAAGCGTCCACAGGGCTGGCTGACAGTCTGATGACTTGGGACTAAAATGAGTCTCAGAAAAGCACTGTGCAATGTACCTCTGGGAATTCTCTTACACCAGCAGGGACGTAGCTGAAACATTTCAAGAGAAAAGGGCAGCTGGGGCTTGTGAGCTGTTGCAGTGGTGGAAGCTGTATGCTTATGTGGATGACAGAATCACAGACCAAAGCCAAAAACCAGTTAAGACCTTGTTGTGGATGGCTTATGGGCACTAGCTCTGTGACTTCTTGGGGAGGAAACCAGTTGGCTCTGCCTCTGCTAGTTCCTGGTGTGCGTGATGTTTGGTAAATGTTAGTACTGTGTGGGGTGTGACAGGTACAGAGTGAACCTTACGCTCGCTAACTTAAAAAGTGCTTTAAAGCCAAGATACGACTTGATTTTTCACCCGTACAACTACAAAATGCATGGTTCTGACAACTTGCCCAATTCTGCAAAGACTGCTTTAGCAAAAACAGCTGTATAAACTGAATGTACATACTCAATCTGGATATGATGTTTTGTTTTTTTTTTTGGGGGGGGGGTGTTATGTAACATTCTGAAAGCATGGAGTTGTCATACATTGATATGTGTTCATGGATTTGGAGCAGCATTGGGTCATGAAGTGTACTTGATTAGAAAGGGGGGGAAAAAAAGGGAAAGCAAACCCTACTTACCTGCATTGTTCATGAGATCAAGAACTGATTTATCCTTCGCTTAAACAGAAGTTAAAGCTAGGAGGTGACTCACTCTGCAAAAGCACATCTCTCTTCTATGATTTTTCTACAAAGGGAGGTTTAATTTCTTCCTCTTAATGACAATGAGTACAATACTGATCTTCTTCCAGCAGTTAATGGCTGGCGTAACAGACAGCATGAGAGCATGACTACATTCTTCAGCCTTCTTCGGGAGCTATAATCTGCATCACAGTTAGAGACCACAAAACCAGTGAACAATCCTGTTCATTTCCCCTCATGAACACGACTAACCAAGTCTGAAATTCTGACATACTCATCCTGAAAAAGCTCCTTCTCCACTGGAAGTAGGGATACTAGAAGTCATGTAACAGGTGAGAAGAGATTTGGACAGATGACCCGTGGAGCTGAGCCAATTAAAACTTGAAGTCAGGAAGCTGCACTAACTTACGGTTAGGTAGAGAACAGGAAGTAAAGATGTGGGTTTTTCTGTGGTGTTTTGCTCCTGAATCTCTGGACAATTTCTAGCAATTATCTTTAACTCTCCTTTTCCATTCTGCCTACTATGCCTACTCCTCCATGCACCGGGTGTCTCTGTTACTGTACACAAATTATTTACATTGAAAAACAATGAAACTCAAGTTCTATTTTGAATGTTTTGACATGTTAATCTTGAAAGAAAAGGCGTATTGTTCCATACACCATAAAGGAAATGAAAGAAAAGGAGTAATGAGGGAATTTATGTTCACATGCCATGGTTAGAAAATCACTAGGATTAAGACATTCACAAACACATTAGCCAGTTCAAATAAATGCATGGCGCCATCAAATAGAGAAAGCAAGTGTATCACTGGGGTTTGTTTTTCAGGGACAAGTACTAGTAGAACCTGTACAAGTCCTTGTTACCTATTGATCCGTGAACATTGCGTAGTAAGAAAGAAGCAGCGCCCTTCTCATGCAAACCTGCCAGCTTCCTAATTGATGACTGACTAGTGATCGGCTTGACAAGACTTTGGGACTCAAAAAGCGAGCATCCCATTCCAGCTGTATCTTTCACTGTGTGATACTGATAAGAGGGACTCGCAATGTGTCCCTAAGCATGACCAAACGTAGAGTGAGCTGGGAAAAATCGGTTCTGTTCAGACACATCCAGACTCTTAGAAGGTTACTTTTATTTTGTATTGAAATGAAAAGACTACAGTCACAAAGGAATTCAAAGGAATTCAAATTCCAGAGTATTTTAATACTGAAGCAAGAAGATATTTCCATGTTGAAAAAATATTTAATATTTTTTATATTTATTATTTATATTTAATATTTAAATAACTCACCAATTGGAAGGCTCGTTTTTATCAAAACTGAAGAACTGTCCACCAGCCATTCCCACTAGCCATTTTGGTGAAAACTGAACTATTTTACTGAAAGGCTCATCTGTCAAAAGCAAAGCCCAAACGAACTCCTTTTGCAAGTAAGAAATAAAAGCCCAAGTGTTTAAGCTCCTGTTAGTGTGCACAGTAAACCACCAATAACAGTAACACGATGCTTAATGTGTGGCAACTTGAGACTAAGAGGTCCATCAGTCCTTCCAGAGATCATGCAGAAAACAGTCAGGAAGCCCTTCCATTTCTGGCAAATGCATGTTACAGGAGAACCACTGAATGAATATGCTGTCTAGAAGGTAAGCATATTTATGGATTCTTCTGTGCTGACCAGTGAAAAATGTGTTGAGCAACAGAAGACATTAGACGCCCATGCAGTGTTCCATTTATCATAAAAGGCTTCACTAATGGTCCCAGCTGAGATACCTTTCCAGCTCAAAACCACGTAAAGATAAACAGTTAGAAGGGAAGAGTTATAACAAGGAACATGAGAACATATGTTTTGTTTCACACTTTGTGATAATGGAATTCCAGTAAGATGGACAAACTTCACAAAGCAAAACCAAAATATCAAGTTAATGCAATATACAGTCCCCTTGAAGTTCGAGAAGCTAACTCATTTTTATTTGCTTTGCTGTGAGCTAAACACAATAGTTAATAGTATGGATCAAACCGTACTGTAAGTTGATGGGTCCACTACAAAGACAGCAAATAGGACATACAGCTTTTTAACAGTTCAAAATTATGGCTTACCAGTTTATTATTTGAAACTACAGGATGCTTTCATGTATAGGCTTGAAAAGCTTTCTGTCTTGCAGCTGTTCAACTGACCATAGATTGGTATGGACTACCACCAAAGAAGTCTCCTCTTAAAAAGTATGACACTGAAGTCTTATGCCTGCTGTGATTCTTAAAATTCAAGACCAACTTGTCCTTCCCTGCACAAGCAACTGTTGAAGTGTTAAAGGCCCTCCAGATCCATAATTTTAATGTCAGTAGTTTTCTGCAAGGTATGAGGGTGATAAAGGTGAGTTCTAGTCACACAACATGGGAAGGAGAAGTATGGGTGGCACTACTGAGACAGAAACCCAGCAAGCAGCTAGCTTAAGCCATTGCTTAACATTGGTAGCAGCATTTGTTTTCTAGATACCTCCTCCGGCAGTTAGATAAATTCCTGTAGTTGTAGGGCCCATCAGCTCTGCTGTGTTTGGCCATTGCTCAGCCTTCATGTCTTTGCTCCTGGGGGAAAACTTTCAGCCACTGATTCAGGAATGCATCCCTTCTTGGCAAAACCCTTAGGGTCATATTTGTGGTCCCCTTGAGTTTAAATGAGACTTAAAACATATGCTTCAAATTAACAGAATTCCTCAAAGCTTTACGTGTGGGGCAAAAGAACCTTCAGCCTGTGCTTAACTGTTTTTTTTTTTTTTTTTTTTTTTTTTTTGACCTGGGTGCTAGAATATCCTCATAGCTGTCACCTTCATCTCAGTGCTGTATGCAGCCTCCTCATCCTGTGGTCTGACTTGCACTACTGAGTATATCAGCTGGAGTGGTCTACCAGGCTGCTGCCTTCTGCTGTTTGCTACCATCTCAGGCCAGAGGTTTCTCCCCTGCAGTGAGTCAGACAATTCAGTTCACATTCAACACAGGAAATGCATGAGCTAAGGCAGGCATTCCCACTTAAGATATCTACGAGACTACTACTGCTTAGCCCCTACTTGTCAACCTGGTAGACTTGGATTGCACCTTTCCATTTCTTCAGTTCCACGAAATTAATTTTAGAACTTCAATCCATACTTCTTTCCTGGTCCCCAGGCTTCCAATTTTCTTCAAAATTAGCCTTTAAATATCTGTACCTCTACCTGAGTCACTTACCAAGAAGGCAGACGGCAATTTTACTTATGCCAAACTCAATCAATTTCACATTTGTTGTACTACAGCACAGCAGTGGGTTGCTTTTTTATATCTTTTATTTTTTTTTATTTGAGACATTGCAGGGCTTTCTTCTGATACACACTGATGGGACTTCTGGGAGCAGGCTTTCAAAAATAATTAGAGTGATGAATCATAATCAGGAAGAAATGGTTCTTACATCTATTAAGACAGTTATTTAAAAATGTTTTGATGAATCATGCAAAAATGGTCACAAATAGGATTATACTTTTTCCATCAATATATTTTTTGTTTTTAAGTCTTAAGAAAAGAGCTTGTGCTTTTAACACTTGAATTGAAAAAAATATTTACAACAGACATCATAAATGCTACATTGCACTACAGACAGGCAAAGTGGTGATGGTCCTCTGCTTTACCATTCACAAAATTCACTGAGGGTTTCGGATCTGTTCTGTGAACTCCCAATTTAGAAGAGTTCAGTCCTGGATCTTCAATATGCTTCTTTTTTCCAAATCATTCATTTCCTTCAGTATAAGGGCAACATTGTATCTCAGCTCCTGAAACTTTGCAACCGGCACCTGAAACAGAACACTCAAGTTAGAAAACCTGATTTAGGCTAGAAACTTTGCATAGGGCATGCCTATGGATAGGGAATGTTCCACAGCAGCAGCCCAATCTCTCAGCTATTTTTTTTAGACTTAAGACAAAGGATTTGAGGTTAATGAAATTAATAAATAATAAAATAAATAATCTTTTATAATTCCTCTTTTTATAAGGAGAAGAGCAGAAAAAAAATCAAATAACACCTACACAGTACATTTTCTATACTCTATGATGTGAGAAAGGAAATACTAAATAATGTCAACAGATGGCTGCTGGGGTGAAGTAAGAGTCATGGGTTGGACAGAAAGATAAAGAGATCTGGAAGACCGTGTAGTCTACAGAATTCTCAAGCAATGAACTCCAGATATTTTCCTTGTACAAATTTGCAGGAGAAAGGAATCAAGCCTCTAAGCAAGAGAGAGATTCAGCAGCAACCTCAAGAGCAAAGAAGACCGTGCACTAATACATTGCTGAAAGCAGGCAAGGACTACTACTGGATGAGATTTTTTTTCATGAGGAAGAAAAATTTGTCATTAAAAAGCTCTTCACCATCAACTTACGGAACTGGATCAGTGTAGTAAAGTGGCACAGAAAACCATGCACAAAAAAACATTTGCTTAGTTAACTAAGGACCTGCCCCAAGTTTCCACTACTGTCAAAGCCAGAGGGGAACAGCAGACCATATACTTTTCTAGGCTAAAGTAATGTGTCAATGAAATAACTGTGGTCATCAAATTCCTCTTACACTGTGAGGTTAAAATTTACAAAGTAATTAATTAAATTCAAAATATTTAACCTATGCTAACACGTGCTGCCCTGTCACCCTTTCCCAAAGTTATATTTACAGCATGGTCACGACCATAATAATTCTGATTACTTGGGTGAATTTCCTTTTGAAATGCTCCAAGGGGTGTGTGAGGCTCTGGGTATAAAAATCCAGTTATGTTGTAGTTATAACTCCCTGATTTTATACCAGACATTTTCAGATGTGTTGTATCTGACTCAACTTCCCTGTTATCCTGATATGCCAAATTGATGGGGTGTTGTGGGTGCCAACTAGCAGGGACTAGAAGATTTAATCTTCTTTGAAGCAACTACTATATAAACATGACTTCCCAAGATGCTTACAGGTCTCAAACACAAATTTGTTGAGCCTGGACTTTTATGTGGGTCTTGATATATCTTCATTTTGCAAATAGCACATCCAAAACAAGAGGCCTCGAGTTCCAGATTAATTCAGCTAAACACTTGCATCAGATGATAAAGATGAGGTGGTAGAGAGGAGTCAAAAGAATTGTAGTGTCACTTCTGAGGATATTACTACAAAAGACTATTTAACTAATGAGCAGACAACAGCTTTACGTTCAAACTGAATAGTGTATTTCCTCATCTTGTCACCTAGTCCTGGTTAAAATGTGGTTTTACACAGGATTAATGGTGACTAGCTGCTCAAACACAGAAGAGGCCTTATGGTTGTCTACGTTGACTGTAAACTTACAGTCAGTTTCATAAATTAGCCTATTACGAAGCTAATGAGATAATATCTTCAAAAAGAAGACAGCCTTAGACAGCAAAAGCTATGTGCTGCAATTCAGCATTGTAAATGCTGCAAAACTAACTGGACAAGTGGACAGCAGGCATTTGTTTATGCACAAGCTTCCAAGCTAAGGAGATCAGCTTTTCCAGGGCCAAGAGGTAAAATCAGGTTATGGAAGGGCAATGTCTGCTCTCTGTGGATCAGGCAACAATGGTGCCCATGGTCCTTATTTCATTGGATGAGATTCATCATTTGGAGGCATGGGAGAAGACAGAAGACTAACGGGCTTTCCTTTAACATTTCAAACCAAATGGATGGAAGTCTATTTAGTGCTGTTAAGACCCTTCTGAGAATACATCTGAGCACAGGCACAGACTGGGGGGACAGATGTGCTTACATGGGTACAGTCCCAGGCTGCTCTGCAGAGCACTGGCTAATTTGCTGTACTTTGTCTACACTGAAGGCACAGGGTCCTTCAGTCCTATCTGTGCTACCCACTGTAGCACAGATATCAATTATGTGAGAGGAATCCAGCATCTGATTAACAATTCCCATATGTAGCAGAAATGTATAAAATGATAAAATGCATTTTTGACTTATATACCACAAAACTTGAAAAGTTTTTTAAAAATCTTCATCATCAGAAACTAGTGTGCTTAGAAAAAGCCCGGGAGACCAAACAGTGCAACTTCTCCCTGTGCCATGTGCATTGTAAAATTGTTCATAATAGAATTATCTTCTAGACTTATTGTCTTACATAAGCCCTATTAGTTAACGGGACATTCAGTACATGTTGGAATGAAAGGAAACTGAAGAGGTGAGGACTATGTTTACTTGCATATGTTATCTTGAATCAAAACACAAGTTTATCTCAAAAAGTCACTAACTGTGGGAAGACTGCTCATCAGATACAGACATCCTGTTTACAGACAGATCTTTGGTATTCATGTCTAAACGGCAGCAAAATGGTGATTTTCAGAGGGAGGCATACTATTTGCTATCAGATATCTGTGCTTCTGCATGCACTGGACAGGCACAGCAGCATATCTCCACTGCAGAATAGCTCCAGCAATGTGTCTTCCGCAGACTTAAACAAACAAAACAACAACAAAATCAAACCAGAACAACAAAATTTCCCCAAACCAAAATACCCCACAAATCATGCCATCAAGACTTGACGTTAAAAGGAAACAAAGCCCCAAATCAAAACAGTTAAGAGTACATACTAGTTTTTATTTGCTTAAGTGAAATTCACCATGCTGTAAAGAGTTAATCTGAAGTCTCTGGCATCACTTAAGTTCCATGGAAGACCTCGGTCAGGGCTATGGGCTGCTCTGAGAAGGACTATCCACAGAGAGGTGAATTTGATCTTCTGTGAAGTGACACCCCCAACACTTTGCAGTGTAGCACAGAATGTATGCCTTCCTTAACAGCTGTCTTCTGGTGAAACGTAACACTGAAACCAGTCCACCCCCTTCAGCTCTGTGCTTTGGTGCTTCCTCCAGACTACTACTAATGCATGAACTGAAGCCAGAATCTTTAGAGTTCAAATGTAACAAGCCTGTTGTGCACTGAAAGCCCGCATGCACTACCACGTTATTTATAGAACAAATAGCATTCCTTTTCAAAGGTTAAAATATGGAAGGGTTTATGCCATTTTCTGGCAAGCAATTATGCACAGTGTCATAAATGCTGCCACTGACTAATTCTGAGGTAAAAAGCAAAGTTTTTTCACTTTCTAGCAGCAAGATCTGAAGAAAACAAAACTACCCCTGCCACAGAAGAGAACGTTTCACCAGGTAGGAGGTTTAGTAGTGCATCATATATACACTACACCAGTAATTTTTTTCCTCTCAAAAGCCATCATCAGGTTTGAAGGTTAGAATTGATATCAAAAGTGTAATTTTTAATCAAACCAATATTATGCAACAGTGCTTTTCAGTATAATATTCTTCTACCAAATGAATTTGCAGCAAAATGTGAGTAGGAACACGGCACAAAATGATTTCAGTTGGCATTCGGTTATGTGTAGTATGTGGTAACACTGAACATGGAGGAAAGAACAAACCAACCGACGATAATGCATTGTTTACAAAAGCTTTAATGTTTTAAATAGTAATTCAACATTCTAAAAAGAACTTTAAGTGGTTTCTTTTCTATTTATTGTGGCAATCAGACTTACTTCAAAGCGATGAGCTGTCCCATCTGAAAGCTTCATCAGCATTAAAATGGATGGTTGAAGTGCACGGGCCAGTGAACTGAAATTATTTACATTATTAGCACTACAACAACAGACAGCAGCAGCGTGATGAGTATAGCATTGTAGGCTAACCATTTAAGATGTTCATACAGGCTTTACATAGAGCATATGAGTAATTTCTATTATAGTCACATACCTGGTTGGAAACTCAAACACAGAAGTCTCTCCAATTTACCTCAGTATTGAGACCAAAAAAATGTCAATAGTTTAATAATGGCAAGCTTAGGAGCATTTTCATTTTACATAACTGTCAGTTTAGTGGAACTGTGATAGGGTAAGAGCTGACCAAGTACTGCTAGCACTAATGCACACTTTTTTGTGTGTGTGTGCATTTTCCTATGTTGCATTAACCATCTCCATCCCTTCCTAATTTCAATTGTCTCATTTGGGGAACTAAGTTCTCCCAGTCTCCATCCTGAATTTGAGGGTTGCTCTTTATTTTACTCGATGACCCAAAGAGGGGAAATGAGTCATTCTTGTGCAGCTTCCATCAACAGATCCTGCCAAAACCTGCTCAGGTACTGACAGGCATTACAGCCAGAAGCTATGTCTCTTCACAGAGGCTGTTGCTGGATGATAAACAAGAATTCCCAAAGGGAGATTGACTGGAAAGGAAAATAAGAGGAAGGAAAATAGAAAAGGATAATGCTTTGCTCCTGTGTTGTTTGGAAAGCAATCACAGGATTTGCCGGCAGCTTGCAAGCATTGTGCCTGAGGATGTTTATCTGTACGTTTTGTACTCTTATAGGTGCAGATTTTTCTGCATCGTGATACCTGTATGGGGCTTACAGCACTGCTCATCTGAGAGCCACTTGAACTAGCAGCTCGTGGCCATCACAATTTCGAGTTAGGAGCCTTTTTGCTTGGTTTCAGAAAGACTCTCTGGCTCTAGCCAAAGATCCATCCCTTAGCTGCCTTTGCCGTGGCAGATGGCAAGAAGCTGTTCGCTGCAGGCACCGACAGGATGATCACAGAGGCCTTTATTCCTGTTTTGTGAAAGGAGCTAGCAGGCAGGTCGATGACCAATTGCATAACTATGGCAGTGTGACGCTGCTGTTCTGAAGCCTCTCTGTCCAATCTACAGCAGACTCAAGAGTTATGGAAAGTCCTTTTATTTAACACGTGCTACACACAAATGATAGTCTACTTGAGAACTGAAGAGACAATTTCCTTCTCATACTCCAGCACAACTGAGAGCTTGGCTGGCTGCTTGAGGCTCAATCCATCTAACCGCTTCCATCATCAGTGTGGACCTGTGGAGTTTTATCAGCTCCATCAAGTTTTAAAATATTGAAAGAGAGACTCAAACTTGGAGTTAAATGTTTCTAGCACACAAGTTTTAGAGCTCATAACAAATATGCAGCATCAAAAAATACTATTAGTAGACGGTAGAGACAGCAGCCTGTTGACAAGTCCAAATAATAGCAATAACCTTTTGTATATAAACTGACTTACACACTGGTCAAAACATTCCCTCCTTATCTTGCCATTTAATGCTACATGCAAATCCCTAACAGCAAGATATATTTTAACACCATTAACATTTTGGGCAGCACAAGAAGTCAGTTTAACCTTGGACAGATCTTTTCTGTGGTCAGACAGGGTTCTCATTTTTACCTTGTGGATATAGCTACATCCACTCTCCACTTGAAGTCCTGGACATTTGGCAGCCTACTTCCTTGCATCAGAGCTGTGCCTTCAGAAACAGGACGCCTACAGAGTAAATCAGAAACAGGAGACTGCAATGCAAATTCATAAAAGCAACAATACATCTGAAAGTAAAATAAGACTTGCCAAAACAAACCTGTCTGGAGCTTGTTTCTCTTGTCCATATACACTCATTTAGAGAAGTAGCACAGAGTGGTTGAGGTTGGAAGGGACCTCTGGACATCATCTGGTCTAACACCCTACACAAGCAGAACTACCTGCAGCGGGTTGGTCAGGACCATGTTCAGACAGATTTTGAGTATGTCCAAGGAGGGAGATTCCACAGCCTCTCTGGGCAACCTGTTCCAGTGCTCAGTCGCCTGCACGCGTGTCCCAAGAGGTTTGAATGGGTGGAGGTTTTGTGTATTTGAGATGGCTGTGCTCAGATTACCCATTTTCCTGTGCTTAAATATCGTCACTGTTTTTTTTTTTTTTTAAAAAAAAAAAAAGGAGAGAGACAAAGCTATTCTGTGTAATTCCAGTAAACTCAGGTCATTATAGAGTTTGGTAAGAGTCATCATGGTGGCTGGCATATCTGTTATTTCAATTCTCACGCAACTCTAAGAGGTATGGGAAGGGATCTGGAAATAAATCTTCATGCAGATCCAGGAGGAACAGAAGACAGATGCCTCCTCAAGACAGAAAGTTGGAATAAGCTCACTGTGCTCCTTCAGCAGAAAGCATCTAGCATTAGCTAGCAGCAGTGCTTTAAATATAATGATATTAGTGTGTACTCCGAAGCGTACCTTAAAAATAAAACCATACAGTGGTTCTTGCTAATCCAGCATGCTTTACAAATTCCAAATTCCTCATGTGATGTTCACTGCCAGCCCCAGCACCACCTTCATGACTTTTGTCTAGACTAGTGTTTAAGAAAGCCCAGCCTGTCTTTATTACTCATTGCAGGAAGAATCAGGCTCATTAAGCCTCAGTTTATTTCTGGGAGGAAATACAGTTGACATTGATTAAACTTCAGACGGTTGACAGTCTTTAAAATTTTAATAGCATCTTAAGCTCTGGGTAAGTAAACAAGCCAAATCTGATACAAAGCCATAACAACCATCCATTTTTAGCTATATATAGAGAAATACCTTCAGAATGAGATAATTCCACTGGTCCATTAGGGAGCTAGTCTGGACCTTTGTGTTACTTACCAAATAGGTTTATTTTTTAATTTGCTTTTTTTGTTAAGCATCCCATGTCTCTGCCAGTTATTTACAGTACATTTCAAAGCTACTCCAGCTAAGGGCAGGATAAGAAACATTACATCCTTTATCCATGGTGCTAGACATAATCTAATTACAGTCTTTACATCAGAAAGGAATCCTCTCTGAACAAATCAAGGACTGTAGGAATGATAGTCTAACATCCCTACTCAGCCTCTTGTGTGCAAGTTAGCTGGTGCCTTCAGAAACTGCCGAGAGAGATTAGCGATTTGATAAGGTACAAAACACAGACAGGCTAAAATCCTCCAATACTCTTGCGCGTAGCAGAAGCATTATAAGAAGGATTTTATCCTTTTTGGGGGGAGTGCTGGGCAGAAGTGACACACATCCCTAATAGTATGGCAAAGTAACGAGCAGAGAAAATAGATCAGCTGGTCCTTACTCACTGTGCTACAACTAGAAGTAGGTCACCACAGCTGGGTGCAACCATCAGGAGCCAGTCTGGAATGGTCATTAGCAGGATTAGACAGTAAGAACAGGCCTTTCCCTCAGTGGTGAGTTGCTGCCAGAGTATTGCTTAATTTGGGGACTGCCTAAAAATAGCCAGGCTGCTGCCGCTTCCTTAGGACATGCTAACTCCCTTCAGTGGAGGACAGTCCATTCAGTGCAACGCCGGCATTTTGGGCAAAGAATGAGCAAGGATAACAAGGTGTTCCAGTTAGCGGTGATGGAAAAGATCAATGATGTCCAGATAGAGATGAAGTTTCTCAATATCATTAAATTATGGCAATTCTACGGCTAAACTGAACTGTACTTCTATACCATTCTCTCAGAAAGAGTCACAGCTTTTATAGCTCAGTTTCAGCTTCTGTCAGCACCTTTCCAGCTTGGACAGGATCACAACTGAACTAAAAGAACCCTGTAAGGATGACAGAAGGCACATACTGGCCAACATACATACAGAAATTATATAGGCCCTACATCAAGCCATCAGTTTCTGAGAGGAAGAGCAAAACGGAGCAAAAGGGACTCAATGGACCTTGTATCCAACATCAAAGGAATATAATTGCATTTCAGAAATTCTCTGTACCAACAGCTGCAATACACTGCCAGCACACAAAGCATAAGACAGAAGTTAGAAAGAGTAAAGCAATATGGATCAATTAGAGAACATCCAAATTACACTTGGGAAGGCTGATGCACCTGCTGACAAGAATGTCACCTGCCAAAGGCTGTGGCAGAGCAATCAAAGAGGGAATATCAGAGAATTTGGAGCAGCAACAGACCTAATGGTGTCAAAACTGAAGACAAATTTAGGATGGTTTCAGATGCAGATAACAATGTAGCCTAGTAGGCCACTGAACAGGGAGAAAAGTATAAACTGGTATGTGTGAAACTCTGTCAGATGGCACGCAGAATACCCACTCCTGGTAGAAACTAAAGCTGCTCTATTTTAAAAAGTGCAGTACATTTATTACAAATATTCAAAGAAGGACAAATTATGGCTATGCTTTCCCTTGGGAAAAAACAAAACAAAACAAACAATCAAACAAAAAACAACAACAACAAAAAGTTTTAATTTCATGCCGTTATTTTGTGGTGTCAATGTGCCAAGTTTCTCTTCCCTTTCAGTCTATATAGTTTGATGGAACTATGGGGACACAGAATTAAGAATGTTAAATTTCCAGCACTTCAGAATTGTTTAATGAACAAAATGGCAAAAATAGGATAAGATGCCAGGAAAATGTACTAAAAACCTCTGAAATTGATTTTTCTGGGTTATCTAGCTCATGCTGAATTTTTGATCAGATGCTGATCCTTCTCTTACCATCACAATCATATGTATTTAAACTCAGTAAGCATATGTATGATTCAGTGCTACATTTAAGATGATAAAAGCAGATCTGTCTAGAAATCAGATCCAAGGTGCTCTTCTCTGGTCTCAAAACATAGAGCAAGATTACACTGGATAATCACAGCTTTAGAAATGAGAAAAAGCTAAATTTTCCAGCATCGTGATTTCACAGTAGAAAACAGACATTCATGCATGCTTCAAATGACATCTAAATTTATCTTTTCTCCACTGCAAACAATATTTCCACTTTGCAACCATGAATTTTGCATTCTTTAACACCTATAATTCAAACAGAATAGCAGAGAAAAGATGAGAAGGCTGAATTTATTTTTACTCCAAAAACCATAACTTTGAAGGCAAGATCTTAAGCAAGGAAATTAAAAATATTTTAAATTTTGGTAGCAGCATTCAGACCCTTGCGAGGGTAACTGAAGTCCCACAAGTATAACTATCAGTATTCCATGCAGAATATGTGAAGCAGCTCTAGGTCGGTGATGCTATGTGCTGTGACCTCACTGCTCAAGGTGAAAAGCTTTGCATATGCAAGGAGTTCAAGCAGTTTCCACATATAGAAGAAGATAGATATGTTTGAGTAGAGAACTGTACAGAAAAAAAAAAAGAAAAAAGAAAAAAAAAGGAAGTCCTAAAAGGAACAGCAGCAAGAACTTTTTGAAAAACTTTTTGATTTAGTACACCCTCTGGAGCTAATGAGGTATATTGCTTGGTGAATGAATAACAGCTAGCAGAGCAGTTGCTAGCTCATATGTATCACTGAGGCACCCAGTGTGAATTCAGCTGTACGTTATCACTTGATTAACTGCTGAGAAAGCTTCCACAAGCCACAGCATGTAAAAGGCTGCTTGTAGCTCTCCTATCAACAAGGCAAGTCTTTCACTTTTGCTCTAACTTGCAATGATAATGATGATAAAAACACTTAATTCTGCACTGTATTTTTCATCTGTATTGATGGATGGATGCACCTTACAGAGGATATAGAACATTAGAAAAATTGCCTGGCAATGATCACAGAAAAAAATGAAAAATGCCATGAAAGCTATTTACTGCCACACATGATGGACAGAAGTTTACACTGAATCAAAATAATGGGGCAAATTCTGTTCTAATGAATTTAGAGAATTTTGCTATTTCTTCAGGAGGTCTGGGACTTGGTCAGCCAGCAGGGTTGCACATCACGTGATACATGAAAATACTAACCTGTTACCAAAGACAATACTGGAAAAGTCCGCGATGAAATCTTCTGGTATCCTTAAAGAAAAGAGCAATTCAGAACAGTTAAGCGTTTTGTAACCACAAATAAATGGGCTTAGCTACAAAATAACTATTGCAGAACACAAATACAGTGTCAACATTTTCCATCTTCCATTACTTAAAGTTGCCATCAGCTCTTACGTAAGCACTTCAGTATTGATTCAGTCCCAGCTCTCAGAGTTTTACAAGAACCCTAAAAGCTGTACTACATCCTCCTGTCCTACGAAGAATTTTAACAGTGAGTTTCAAAAGAACCCCGTATTTGCCTAACTTCTCTCATTAAAGAAAAGTTTTACTGATCACTCTGACAAGAGCAGAAGGCAAACCACCAATGAATGCTTTCAAAAAATCCCAAACCTATACACTTACGTTTCACTTTCACCTTGAAGCGTAATGGAAACAAGATAGAATGACTTGCTCCCTCAAATGTAAGAACAGAGGTCCTTGTAGCTAAGAGTACTTACAAAAGGAGCGTACTTAACATGGGGAAGACAAGCATAAATTTATTGGGACTACGAGAACAAGTTGAATACAATAATTCACACTCCATCTGACTTTTGCCTCTCCACTACTTCACCATTCTCCTGCTGCTGCTGTAACAAACAAGCTACTGTTGATTTTCAGTTCAATGTATCAGGCCATGAACTATAAAGACTGCAGAGCAAACACTATCCATTCAGCTGCCTTTGCCACGGGGACAGTAACCTCCTACAGCGAGGCAAGTGGAAGAAGTAACCGCTTCAGCTGCCGCGCTAAATCCAACATTCAACATGAATCAGTGCCCTGAGACATTACTCACCAGTCCCTTGAGATACACAGCAGTCTATCAAAGACAATCAAAGCGAACAAAGAAGTTACCTGTCCTAAAGGGCTTATAGTGTCTAACGATGGGAAAAAAAAATTAACTCATCAACTCACACAGTGGGAAAATGAAATGGCAGTTATTGGAGTTTGAATCCTTAAAGGAAGAAGTGGGGTTAAAACATGTTTTAAAATGGTACTTGGATAAAACCGTGTATAGTAGTATTAGTAAGCTAGTTATCTGAGGCAAGCTGGAAATTGAGGAGGAGGGACTAGACAGTGATTTTCAGCTGCACGTGTCTTTCAGAACAGAAGAGACAAGACAACTTCTGCAAGCATTACCTGTACTATCTGTGCAAACCTGTCATTAATCCATGCTGATGATGACCAAATAGCCTCTGTATGTAGTGGAATAGCTGGAGAAAGGCGGTTGTAATATGATTATTATGGTAACAATCACAACACTTACTTGAATGTAAGAGCACGTAACTAAAATAGAAGCATTAATGCTACCTTGGAGCTTGCATTATTTTTGCTATGCAGTTAGTGATTTTGCTGCAAATTTTGTTCCCGGCTCAAGCAGCTTATGCTAGACCAGTCACATACTAAGCAGATCAGACACAGAACATGGCACAGCTCAGGCCTGAGCTACAGGTGGTAAGCAGTTTTCAAAGGAACATTCTGAAGATGGGACTCAAAGGCCAAGGAAGAAGGTGGAAGGATGTTTCAATCCCACATTATTGGCCTGAGACATAAAGTTATCAAACATACAGAGAAGGGAAGGAGAAAATAGCACCCATAATTTAGTGTGATTTTTATTCTGACTGAGCCAGCCAGTCAAGCCAAAAAAATATGGGATATGGGATGACAACCCTGTGAAACCAGTAGCACCGATCTAATTAATCACAAGTGGGCATGTCTCCCAGCCTCTGTCTCCACAAAACTAGAAGCCAAGGCCAGCTGCATCACCAGGAAACTGAGAATTACAAGACTTTATATGGATGGAACTAGGCCAATCTTCAGCTTCACTGAAAGGAACAAAATAGAATGCATGAGAAGTTAAAACAGGTAACCTGGCTCAGATCTCAATCCTCTTAAAAGAAGATATGACCAAAGAAAAAAAAGGAAAAAAGCAAAAATTCTGCCTTAAAATGCAAAATGCCTGCCCAAACACTGGGTGCCAATAATGCCAAGACATTGCTGTTCAACTAATTACACGTGTTCTTTGTGCACATGATCATAGGATGACCCAGAGCAGTCAATGCAGAAGGATAAATGTCTGAATGTAATTAGTAGGTGCCTTAAATCACGCAGGTATTTCACCGCCAGACCCGACTGCATTGGGAAACATCGGAAATGATGTTTCCCATAGGAATCAAAGGTGCTAACAAATTTACTAAGTACCCTAACCTGGGAGAAGAATGAGCTATTTATCCTTCTAAAAGTTTATCCACAAAGCAAGGAAAGCTACTCAAAAAAGACTATCAGAGGTGGAAGTTTGGAAGATACATAACCTCTGAGACTCATGGGAGCATTTGAGCAACAGTGAGCAGCACATAAAGCATGTGAGTGCAAGCAGCACAAGTACAGTTACCTGAATATTGTTGCTATGTCAGTCACATTAACCAGGACAACAAAATACAAAAGATTTATCAAGATAATGAGAGAGAAAAGATCATTCAGACCAAAAAGTATCTTCATATGGCCATGAATAGTCCATGAAGTAAGAAAAGCAAAAAGAACAAAAGTGTAAGGCATTCAGGTGTGGTCAGCTGACAAGGACAGTGGCCTAGGAGGCTGGGAGCCCAGCCAGTGACTTCTGACACTCCTGTATACCTACTTTCTCTACTGTTCAGTAGAAGAATGTTCAACCACCCCCAAAGAACTCGGCACAGAGATTTTAGAACTCTTCATTATTCCTTAACCACACTGAATGCATTCTGTGTGCACCTCAAAATACACCAACTCCCACTGGGTCAAAAGAAAGTCATCAGTTTCTTACTGACCTACTTTAACCTGGGTGTGAACTCCGTGACGTGCCAGAGGAAGCAGCTTACATTTTAGCTCACAAGACATAAGAAAGGGCAGACTCGAGCACTGAGCTGCAGACAAAATTATATCAACAAGCAAGGCACCCTTCACCATGGCCTTAATTACACCTCTCACCAATTACTCACTGATTACATCCATCAAATTTTTACAACCTTAAGTTGCTCGTAAAGCAACTTACGCTTATGATTCCGCAGAACAGAGTCTGAGGAGGGAGCCGATTTGCAGGATAATGGACAAATAAGGAGAAAAGAAAGAATTAGAAACATAGCTGTATCTCCTAGGTAGCGATCAGAATGCAAAGAATTGTAGGAAGTTAACATTTTAAAACATTTGGGTCTTGGTGCACAAGTTTCTCTATAGATGAAAACATAAACTGCTGTTATTCTCTTGTTACCCCTGCATATGGAAATAGGGGAAAACCCTATAAATATTATTAGTGTCTGATGTCTGGGTTTTAGGATATGTGCTTCTATTCAGAGATACTCTGAACAGACTCTGAAGTCAATGTAACAAACGTTATGCTTTGAAGGGTAATTGGAAGGAGAGATCATAGCTGAACAAGGTGGTAGGATTTCATGAGGGTTATATCATTGGCCTTTCAAAGAAGGAAAAAAAAAAAGTAGGGCAGTTTCTTAGCTTCTGAAATGTTACCACTGTCTTACCAAACATGTTAAAACATATTGCAGGGCAAGGTGGGGATGGCAAAGAGAAGGTCACTCACATTTGCATAACCTACATTACAGGCTAAATTAGACCAATCTCCCCAGCATGTGAAATTTACTGCTCATGCTCAGTGCTAAATCAAGTCTTACACAACACCTGTTTTTTTCCTTTGGCTTCATGTGACATTTGGCGACAGATGTATTGTGTGTTATTTACAGGTAATTTCTATACCAAGTTTGTTGTGTAAAAAAGTTGATTTAGGGATTTAGGGTAGCAGTTACATAAAAGTTGTGAAAAAAAACAAACGGATGGAAAAAACAGGCATACCTGAGCTCCTTTAGGTCTTCCTTAAAAGCCTAGAAAGACAAGGAAGGTAAAATTTTACAGGACGTAGGCATGACAGCTGATTTCTTATCAACTGAATTAATATCGCTTACTTGCTTGGTATTTCTTACCCAAAATTTTTGTCTCAAGTGCCAGTAGTTTGGAAATGACAGATTACATATTGAGAAGAATTTCCAAAAGCGTCCAATTAAGTTGTAAGAAATTAATTTTAAAGGCCTAAGCCTCTTGGAAGAGTTTATTTTTGAAAGCAGCATCCCTACCATTTCTTTTAAGTAGCTATCCATAACCTATCTTTTTCTTTAGAGTAGTTATGTGACCTTATTCTCATATGTGCTTTGCAGTAACTTGCTTAAATTATGACAACAGGAAAGAAGTGGCAAAAGATAAGCTCTACATATTAAGAGCACACTTTTACTGTGTTTCCTGCAAGTTTTGAGATAAGAAAGCAGTCTCTTAAACTAGAGAAAAGTGTCAGAAGTGGCTCATCCTCATAAAAATAAAACGAGAAAAGAAAAAGTGTAAGGTAAGGTAACAAAAAGGCGAAGAAAACAGCTATGAAGAAGGAACAGGGGTTGGGACCACAGCAGGTGTATGCATATTTACAAAGAACATCCATAGCTTAAACAGGAGTAGCACTTTCTCCCACTTCCCACTATGTTGTTCTGGCCATAGCATGCACCTTCCTCTAAGCAGAATTACGAAGACAGACAATTTCTCATAGTTGTCTGTAAGTGTAAACAAAATGTGTGAACACACAGGGTAAGAGAGAGTCAGTGTCAGTGAAATGACATCTTGCAGTGCTTTCTTTTGGGGGTTTAATTTAAGAGTGAAAATAAATATGCACAGTAAACGAGATGCTGCAGCAGAAAAAGATAGAAGAATCTCTTTCCCAAAGCTTAAATATTTATTTCCCTGCAAATCTACACAACAAAAACAATAACCTCTACATTTCTAGCGGTTTCTTTTGACTGCTCTAACTTGGATCAACACTTCTGTGTGGAGCTCCCCGCTCTGGCAAACAGGGTTTAGATGGTAATTCATGCAACTTCAGCTTATCGAGGCCCAGAACTTACTTCTTGTTTGAAAGTCGATAAGGGGAGTCTCAGAGCTTCTCGGAGAAGGGTATACATGCCAGAAATGAGGAAAGCAAGCTGCTCTTCTGAGAGACTAGTGCTTTCTGCAATCAGCTTGACAGATTCTTTGCAGTCTTTTCCTTCCAATGCATTAACAGTGACTGTGAATAAGAAAGCAATGCAAGATCCCTTTAGAAAGAAGAAGCCCCAGAGATTGCAAACATTAACATAAGCACGTCTATGATTGTACTTGACTCAGCGTGCTGACATTTTTCCTGGTATCAAACTCTCAAACTGTAAATATCTGATCATCCTCCACCAAAGGTCAGTCTCGCAACACTTTACCAAGAGAACTTCAACAGCCTTGCATTTTAAAATTGGAGATGATTTCACTGTGGAATTTGGTTCCAATGGGATAATGGAAAAAAAAGTTCATTGCTCATGAGTTCAAATCTGACGTGAGCTTCTATCATCAATGTTGTTCACATCCAGTCTGCTTACAGCTTAACAGTTCTGATACTGAAGAAAGCACTAGTGAGTAAACAATTCAACACTGTTCTCCAACATCTCATGCAACATCTCTTGCAATATCAGCAGAGACTAAGGATTAAATGAGCAAGAACACAAAACTAAACCTTCAAGTCTTATAGTTCGCAAAACTGCCGATTAATACAAGTTTTGAAGGAAACGACTTTTAATACACACCACAATATTATACATTTGTTATCTCAGTCTTCAGCACTCAGTTTTTCATTCTTTTTCCATATACGAATTGGCTTATACAAACAACAGATTTCTGTTGTCACGTCAGCCTCTGTCCTGCACTCTGATCGGTCTCGATGGATTGCTGGAGCCACAGGAATACGCACGGTGGATTAAAAAAAAAAGATTACTGACACAGTCCCATTGCAGGATTGAGGAATTAGAGTAATCTTTTATAATGTGCCATATTTAGTGCTGTGAATAAAACATGGGAAGTTAAAAATGACCAGCAAGTCTTACCAAAAGCCAAGACTAAGAGATTAACTTACTAATATGGTTAAGAACTGACAGCCTTCCTTTTGGTATTGGGTGGGTTCCACTGACTGCTGACTTCTTATTACAGACAATTTTTCTTTGCTTTTCACATTCTTACATGCACATCAAATTCAGTGATGAGTCCTGGATCACTCATGTTGCTGACTGAATGTGCACAGCACAATCTGCAGCGCAGACTCTGCAGTGATTAGCTAGGATGTACGAGGTGCTAGCATCAAGCTTTCCACACTGTCTGGAAAAGGCTCTGCTCTAAGACAAAGGAACTGCCTTTGAAAAAAAGGAAGAAGATTCCATTTACACTAAAAGCCAAAAACAGATCACCAGTGAGGCCTGTTCACTAGATCACGTGCAGAGCACGCCGTCCCAACGGAGTCTCTGCTGAAAGTCACTTGCTCCTACAGGATGCCTGCAGTCAAACTTGCAGTTCAGCACTGCCTACAGTACCAGATTACCTACAGATACTGGGATATGCAGTTTTTGTGTCTTTAAATGAGTGGGCATATGAAACAGCATTTAATTTTTTTCTATTAGTTATTATTCAGTGATAAAGTGAGTCCAACAGCCTCAAACAGACAACTTGGTGCAAGTGCCACAGCAATCTGGATATAGTCAGCTGAAATCTGTCACGTCTTCATAGCCTACCCGTCCTTCAAAGGGAACGCTGCTGTCCTGCAAGCTGTGAATCACAGCCCAGCAAGAGCAGAAGACGCGTGGATGCTTCTGCCAGCTCTGCGGCGCCCTGGGAGCCCATCTCCGGACACGGTGGTGAATCTGTCCGGCAACGTTTACACGCCCCAGCTTCAGTTTTGAAGGGCTGTTTGCTCCCCCTAGGGTAGGAAGCATTTACTGCACAGCTCAGGGGGGTGACAACTGACTTAAACCCACGCCGGGGCTTAGGGGACGGTCAGGTTTCCTGGCATCGGTTTCGGCCTCCATCCTCCCTGCACTGGACAGCAAAAAAAAATCCACATCTGTATTTACTTTTGCCCCAAATGCCCCTGCCTATGTATAGCGTTATTGCTTTCAGTTGTTATGGGGAGCATCCAGGATTTCCTGCATCCAGGATTTCCTTTTCTGACACGGCGCAGCAACACTTTTTAGAGACAAATCTTTTTAAAAGAAAACTACCAGATGTTCTGAGCCCTGTATTGACTCAAGTGATGAAAAAGCCCGAAAGTTAGCAGAAGGAACGTGCACAGAGGGGTCGCAGCCCCGCACCACGCCGTGCAGCCGCTGCTCTCCCCTCAGCAAGCCCCAGCAAGCCCGTTCCCTTGCTCCCGTCAGCTTTTCCGATCAGCCCGCGATTATTTGGCAGGGCCAGCACCGGGAGAGCTGCAGTCCCCCCCGCCCCCCAGCAGCCCTCCCGGCCGTACCTCTGAGGAGGCGGCGGAAGGTCTCGTGGCCCACCTCCTGCACGCCCCGCGCCATCGCCTCCACCTCAGCGGGCACCCGCGGCCCCAAGAAGCCGCCGCCGCCGCCGCGTCCCTCGCCGTGCCCGTGGGCCGCGCCCGGCGCCTTCCCCGCCGCCACCGCCGCCATGGCAGCGCCGCCCCGCGAGGGGGCCTCCGCCGCGGCAGGGGGCGCAGCCGCCGCCGGAAGGAGCCCGCCGCCTCCCGCCCCGCTCCCTTCATGGCGGCGCCTGCGGCTCGGCCGCTCGGAGCGTGAGGTGATCCCCCCGCTCCTTCTCCCGCCGCCATGACCGAGGAGCCGTACGAGAAGTTCCTGGCCCCCGACGAGCCGTGCCCGCTCCTCTCGCACCAGCACCCGCCGCGCGGCGGCAGCTGGAGCCTGAGCGAGGAGGGCTGCCTGGACGTCAGCGACTTCGGCTGCCAGCTCTCGTCCTGCCACCGCACCGACCCGCTGCGCCGCTTCCACTCCAACAGGTCGGCGGCTGCCGCGGGGGGGGAGGCTCCCGGACGCCGTCCCGAGGGCTGGGGTACGAGGGGGGAGGGCAGCGGGGGCACCCAGCGAGCCGCCGGGGGTTGGGGTGAGTCAGGCGGCCTGGGACTGCGGCGGCTCCCGCAGGAGCCTTTGGGTCCCATGCTGCTAATTAGGGAAAAACTGACGGGCTGTAATTTGTGGGGAAGGCCTGCAAGGAAAACGCCGGTGCAGCTCTGCAAAGAAATGCCGGCTGTGCTTGTAAAATAAAAACCAAACAGGCCTGCTTGCCTAGGAACCTGATTCTCCTTCCGTATGCACAGCCAAGCCTGAGTACAGCCATAGCTTTTATGAGAGCAGTGTGAGGCCTTCAGCACGTGTACGTATGGGTTTAGTTCCTGCTCCGGAGTTGCAAAATACTTCTACTGGTTATTGGTGTTCCTACAGCACCATCGTGGAGAGTGAGTAATGCGGTAGTCTCTCAACTGAATTTGTGTGGAATGTTGGGAATTACACTTCAAAAGTGTTCTTCAGTGCTCTTAACTATAGATTAAGTAGTTCGATGTGAGAAGCATTGATCAAATACAGTATGCTATCGTCATCTAGTTCATGTGTCCTAAGACCCGATAGTGGCAGGAAGAGTAAAATGCTTGGTATTTGTAGCGTGTTTGTAAGGCTGATTAAATGCAAAGGTCAGGAGTATCACATTTTTGTCTTGTATGTTTCCCTTCATGCTGTCTTCCCCTTCTGAGTGTTTTCTTTAGGCTTGCTCATTTCACAAAGCCGGGTACCGAAGGCACCTCAGGAGGGTATTTCATTTCCTTGGGCACCCACGCCCAGCCTTACACTGATTTAGCTGTTCTAGGTGCACTGCACAATCTGTGGTGCTCACGAAGGCTTTCCATTTTTTAAAGGCGCATGTAACTGTAATGCAGTTCCCACCTCTTTCTAACCCAGTTCATCCCAGCAAGTACGACAGGCTGTGTGAGGAGAGGGCTGGCTGCCTGCAGCTGCAGTGGTGCTATGAACCTGGCATATCTGCACGGGGTTGGTGATAGTCTGAACCTCACCCTGTGTTTTTGACATGTCTAGAAGCTTTGTCTGCTCTACCAATCCTTTCATCAATACTTCATGAATATTGGAGCTGGACTAATGCTCAGAATCATGCTGTGTCACCTCTTGTATTCTGTGTACTGACTGACTGCCCTGCCCACAGAAAGAAGTCGGTGCTACTAAAACACAGCACACTGATAAGGGGTGCAGAAAGGGAGAGCAGGACCTCGTCGATCTGCTAAAAGAAAAGCTTCTGAGGTGTCTTTAAATTGGATAAATTCACTGCTGGGAATGAGTCCATCACAAACAGCCAGCCAGGTGTGCAACTAAATAATGATGGTGAGGACCTGCCGTTCTCATTGATGGCATTGCTCAGCCCTTGCAGTTGGATAGACGAGCATTTTTTTAGTTAGCCAGGTTGAAGTGGATAGACTGACGGAACGGGAATTCAGTGCCTGGGTTTGGGTGGTGGGTTTAGGAAGCTCTTTTCAAATTGTTTGGGCTGTATTGCAGTGCTGTGCTGACTCATAGTTGTCTCGACCTAGTTTTCACCAATATGTAAAATAAATCCAGATATGGAGACTGGTTGCATGAGCCTGTTAAATTTTTGGCTTACTCTTAGAAAACCTGTTCTGTGAAATCTGAGTCCTCAGTTGTTTTGCTTTAGCAACAGCAGTAACTAGCTTTTTAAATGAAATTATAAGGGGAAAAAAGGTGTTGAGTTTTAGCATAACAGCATTTTCAGACAGGTCAGGTTCCCACCTTGTACTGTCATTTCAACAGCACGTCTGATGTTTTTGGTATTCAGAGCTGAAAGCAGTGAATAATGGGGCCTCGGGTATATCCATGTCGTGTTTCCCTATTAGGTATTGGTTTTGCGTGGGTTCATCATCCTAGAATTGCTTTGACTCCTATTTAGAATGTAGATTACAAAATACTTTGTTATTCTGAAGTCCAATTGATTTACTCCTTACTTTTACTTATTTCAATTTATTTGGCAGTTATATGAAATTATCTTTTAGTGTGTTTAAAGGAGAAAAAAGCAAAAATTCACACGCTATAGGAGTCATCGCTCCGGGATGGAAAATGTTAATGTGTTATAATAAAGGTATAAATATGCTGTGTATGGATTTTTGCCTTGCCATTTTTAATGTTAAATCCCGTTTGGTGTTGTTTGCCTTTTAAAAAATACTTAAAAACAGAATACTTCCATTTGAATAATAACTTCAATAGAAATCAGTGTATTGTTACTGACAAGCAAAGTGGAGATAATTTTTTGAGGCTTAAAAAATGGAAGCGTTTTTCAGGACGCATGATGCCAATACGTCTTCTGCTTTCTATTTATTTTTGTCCTGTTTTACAGGTGGAACTTGACTTCTTGTGGAACTAGCGTGGCCAGCTCAGAGTGCAGTGAGGAGCTGTTCTCTTCTGTTTCAGTTGGCGACCAGGATGACTGCTATTCTCTGTTGGATGACCAGGAGTTCACCTCTTTTGATTTGTTCCCTGAGGGCAGCGTCTGCAGTGATGTCTCTTCCTCTATCAGCACGTACTGGGATTGGTCGGACAGCGAGTTTGAATGGCAGGTAAACTAATTCCACTGTAAAGCTTTGTATAGACTAAGCCCTGGGTTTAGCTTTAACTGAAAAATCCTTTGCTATTTTTTATTATTTAACTTCGGAACTTAAGAACAGCTAAACAGATCTTCAGAATTAAGGAAATTGTTTTGTTCCATTTTATTCTGGAGTATTTGATCTGGAGCAGAGTCTGAAGGTTGGCTCCTCCAAGAGGAGCGGTTACGTATTGTGATTGCTTGGTTTTTGTGGTCAACGTGTATCTTGTAGCTGTGAGCTTAGGTCCTATGTCTTGAGAATCTGCCATGCTGATGAAATCTGGTTATAGATGTCTGCTTCTGGTGATTTGGTCATATTAAGTCTTCTGCAAAAATGGAACTGACAGATAAAGTGTAGAAGCTCTTGCTATAGTCTTATTTCCATTTTTTTGGTGCTGGGAAGAGCACAGAGCTCGCTTTGTCTCACCTGGATGGGAAAAGTGTGAAGATGAATCATATACTGCTTTTGTTCTAGTCTGTGTAGGGTGCGGTCCTAGTCAGGCATCGCCATGTGTCTTACTACTTTCTTTAGTGGTCTTTTAATGATATGCATTTGTTCTTACACGTTATAGACCTATATCAGCTTTTAACATACGTGTGAGTTTGAAATAGGAAATGTGCTTCAGAATATACTGAAGACTACTTTTAAATTTTGTCATAAAGCTTAGTCTAAGCATATACAGAGCCTTATATATGCAGCATAAGGACCGAGAACACAGATTTCCAGAAAGCACAAACTCTGTTCTGAGAGATACAAATAAACTTAAGAAAACATGGATGGAATTTGCTCTGAATTTCTTACTGTTGTAGTCTCACTGCTTATCTCCGTATGTACTCTTTGAAGTTACAAGTGCGTTTGTATAATGCAGCCTGTAGGAGCAGCTCAGATTGGATCCCAGTGATGCAGTGCTTCGCTGAGTTGTGAAATTTTAATTGCCTGATAAACTGCAGGATTATTTTGAAAAGAAGCAATTTCCCACATCTTAGTTAGCTGACAGCATGTTTGATTAGTAACTAGTTTTTTTAAACAAGTATTTCTGAAGAGACGGACTTGATTCAACTTGTAGAGTTTTTGAAAGCCATTTGTTGCTTTTTACAGCGTTATCTGGCAGAATCTGAGCATGAGTAATCCAACTGTCACACTTTAACTGGAAGTGCATTCAGAAATTACATGTCAGTTGTACAAATGAAGTTAGCTAAAGTTCTGCAGTTGCTTCCAAGAAAATTACAGCAATTTTAATATTTTATTTCAATTGTATTGTGTAATTATGGGATGTAATATAAATTATAGAACAACTCCGAAATTATCTTTCCTAAACTAAAATGTGCTCAAGAATGGGAGGTTTAGGTTTAGCTTTAGAATGTCATGGACAATTTACACTGATGGAGAAGGAAAAGAGTGAAATGCCACATCACATCGTACTGCTGTTTCTTTAAATGTATTTTTTTTTAAAAGAGGTTTGAGTGTGATTTGCTGCACTTGCAGTTTGTTGGAAGATTAAAACAAGTACTGCAGGGTTTTGAGTACTTACTGGGAAATTGTTAGAGTATATAGATAAGCAGTGCTTTGCTAATTTGAAAACATGTTTTGAATTTGTTAATAGTGTTGGAATGACTTTAAATGTGCCTACAGTATTCTAAGGCTTTGTTCTTTCTCTTGCTTATTACAAGTTGCCTGGCAGTGACATTACAAGTGGGAGTGATGTACTTTCTGATGTTATACCTAGTATTCCAAGCTCTCCATGTCTGCTTCCGAAGAAGAAAAACAAGCATAGGAATCTTGATGAACTTCCATGGAGTGCAATGACAAATGATGAGCAGGTGAAATCAACTTGCTTCTTACATGATAACTGTAAGATACAGAAGAACTTTAATTAGTGCAGCATCATAAAAGACATACTGGTTTCTTTAGGTGTAAATGCATCCATATGCAGTACTATTTGCTTTTTGAAATTAAATCTTGTCTTTTGCGTCTGTAATAGGCAGCTTAATGTGCATTCAAGCTTTCTTCTTGGGTTTTTGAGGATACTCAGACAAGAATCATAGGAAGTGGGATATTTGAGAATGTTTTATTCTGTTGGTCCTTCCTTTTTTCCTAGTTCTTTTAGAATCAATAATAGGTTTAAAATGGCCTGCTTTTCTTTGGGTTTTAGGTTGAATATATCGAATATTTGAGTCGCAAAGTCAGCACAGAGATGGGCCTTCGAGAGCAACTTGACATTATTAAAATTATTGATCCTACTGCGCAGATCTCACCTACAGATAGTGAATTCATTATTGAACTGAACTGTCTCACAGATGAAAAACTGAAACAGGTGAGTTAAGGTTTGTATATATGCCTTTGGATTTTTTAAATCTCTCCAGCATCTGGTGTGTCTTGCAAAATGTTAGTTGTGATCTATTTTTCTACATAATTATTATATACAAGGAAATACTCTAGTTTCCTCCTTGACAATAATATGCTCCAGTGTTCAAAAGCGTATTGCAGGTATTAAGCTTACAAGAAAGACTCTTTGATTTTATAATCTCAGTATGTATTAGAAGTCTAGCAATCACTTCTGAAATGCTGGCATGTGTGTAATGAGTCATGCTGTGGGACCCGTACTCCTTATGACAAAGCTTCCATTTCATGACTGTCAACTGATCGACGATATTAATTTGCTAACTGAGCATAAACTAAACATAATTGAAAAGGGTAGACAGTCACTGTTCTTATGGACTTGGACTATTTCGTATTTCAAACATTTTACAAGTATCACTGTGAAGTACAATTCTTCTCTCACCCACTTTTGTTTGAGTGGTTGTAGCAAAATAAATATGTTTTAATAATTTAGGTGACCTTGGCTGGTATTTCTGTTTTTGTGTTATTATTACAGCTTAGTTGAAATCTGTGGGGTTGGGCAGGAGGTGGGGGGGGGGGGGGTTTGGGGAACAAAATCTTGTTACTTAGTTTTCTTCCTTCCACAATGAAGTGTAGTATTAACTTAGCTCTTGGTAATGTTATTTCATTTGATGACTGCGAGGTGGCATGGTATTTAAGCAGCCACAGCAAAATGGTTTAAAAGACGATCTGTACTGATCCAGTAGTTTCATCATTAGTAACAGGAACATTGTGTTTGTTTTCTATGCAAAGGAGTGTCTCAGTCCAGTATTAGGCTCTAGTAATTCCTGTCTCTGTTTTGAAGGTGAGAAACTATATCAAGGAACACGGACCTCGTCAACGATCTGCAAGGGAAAACTGGAAGCGGAGTAGCTACAGTTGTGCAAGTACCAGTGGTGTGAGCGGTGCCAGTGCCAGCAGCAGTAGTGCCAGCATGGTCAGCTCAGCAAGCAGCAGTGGTTCTAGTGTTGCTAACTCTGCATCAAATTCAAGTGCCAACATGAGTCGAGCGCACAGTGATAGTAATTTGTCCACAAGTGCTGCAGAAAGAATCCGGGATTCAAAAGTAAAGTTTCTAGTTATGTACATGTGTATTAAGCTGTGTAACTTGTTACTGTTGCTTGTGTGATCTTAACTGGGATATTTGTGTTGAAGGAGCCTGGTTAATAACTGGATCTGCTGAAGTTATCTAGCTAAATCAATGCTGTCTTTCCTCTGGCATGGCCATAATGAATTTAAACTTGTACTCTTATCATTTCTCCTCCAAGTTAAAGCCTGATGTTTGTATGTAGTAGATCTTCTGATTACTTGTGTTTGAACAAGGTGAGTGGGGGCTGAGTAAGGGCTTATACATTGAACTTTATCATTTGAACAAGCAAACAGTTTTACATTACATAACATTATTTTCAAGATTGATCAACCTAATCTAGGCATAATTTCTGGATAGTAAGGACTGTTTTGTTTATGTAGGCTTCTTGGATCTTCGGTTTATCCTTCTGACATGTCTCATGAGATTACTTTGTGAGAAGTGACCTACTGAAGTATGTTTCAATTAAAGTAATACTGTGGCACTTGTCCCGTCTCCATAATTCCAATTTCAGGTGTGGAGGAGAAGAGCAGTTCCTGCTTGCTCTTCAATGTGTCAGATTGGACTTCAGTTCTATTTACTATTTGAAGACTAACTTTTCCACTGTAATAAAGACTCTTCTGATCAAAGACTCAGCTGTGCAATGTCACAGGGTGATGTGCCATGTAATTGAGACATGGTAAACAGTCCTGATACAGAATTTGTGTACTGATCTTGGAAAAAAAAATCAAGCTATAACAGGCATTTATTCAAATAATAAATTTGATTTTGGATGGTGTTTACACTACCTCAGAATTCATTTATTTTTCAGACAAACCTTAATTTAGAGGTTAATGTATTTGTCAACTTTAAATGTGGCTTCTAACATACTGAACAAAATCTTACGTCTCTCTTCTCAATTTTGGCAGAAACGTTCCAAGCAACGGAAACTACAGCAAAAGGCCTTACGCAAGAGACAGCTGAAAGAACAAAGACAAGCTCGTAAGGAAAGACTGAGTGGATTATTTCTTAATGAAGAAGTGCTCTCTTTAAAAGTGACTGAGGAGGACCATGAAGGAGATGTGGATGTTTTAATGTGACAGGGGTGAATTCATCAGTGTTCTTTCTAAGCCTTAAATGTATTATTCTTATTGTTTACATATATTTCTTGACCAAATTTCGATTAGTGTTAACAATATAAACCAGATCTTTTCTCAAGTATAGTTTTGGTAAGACATGCAAAGAATTGAGTAACTTCAACTTTTTGAGACTAATTTTGCAACTAAGACTTCGGAAACTTAATTGACTTCTGAAAAGCTGCTGAATAGATAAATTATTTTTAAGGAAAATTGAATTTGGCTAACATGCTACTTGCAAGACGTAAGTCTAGGGATGCTTTCGGATGACACTAAGTATGCAGTACTATGCTTCAGCTTCTTTTCTGTTTTTGCCTAGAGATTAATATTACACTTTGCTTTGTCTCTTCCTGTCCTGTTAGAAAGATTGTTTAGCATGAGGAAAAAAATAATTCTGTAAGGCTTTCTTCGGTCTTTCTTTTGGATCATACAGAATCAGAATACTGTGATAAATCCAATTCCTAGGAGTTGCAACTTAACTCAAACCGCATAGAAAGCAAGAAGCGGGACTTCTAATGCAGAAAATGTGTAAACATGAGTAATAGCTAATGATACGGTTATTTAGAAAGCATTTAGTAAAAAATGAAAACAAAAATTGCAAACTTAGTCTTTAAAAAGTTATTTTGCTGCTCAATATCTCTTAATCTGATCATCAATAATGGTTGACTAGTACATCCCTAGTATCGCTATAAAGAGATTGAAAGAAAACATGTTCATTAAAAGTACATTAATCTTCAGTGAAGTTGTCTAGGACACTACTTAAATAGCTTAAAATGCTACTGGAAACAGAAGTGCAAACAAGTGGCACACAACTTTGGATTTTTTTCCCCTGGAATTTTATCTAAATTAATTCATGTTGTAGGCAAGAGATCTTAACGCAGCTGTGTCATACATTTCTTTACCACCCAGCTGAGGATGGGTCTTCCATGCGGGTTGTTGCACAATTACTAATGTGCTTCAGAATCCTGCTTTTGTTGTCTATCTGCTTTTGAAGTGTCTCTTGCTAAGAAAATGAGGTAAAATTATGTTTTTTCAGGTAGGGAGGTGAAAGTAATTGTTTTAACCTGTTTCCTAATCATGACAATCTGTAAAGTGACTTCTGCCTTTACCTTGGCACTACTTGTTACAAAACTCCTTTCCCTCCAACCTGAGATGAAATTAATAGTTCTAAATTTCAGAGTGAAAGTTGAAGAGTTAAAGAAGTATTTTCTATTTCTGAGTTCAGGAAGGTGATTTTCTTGCTACGCTGATGCTTTACTATTTTAATTTTGCTCTCATGAATTAAGGTGTCAGGCAATTTAGTATGGTCACAGGTGCCTGTAAATGCAGGATATGGCCCAATCCTGCAGAATTGCATGATTCACTTTATATAGAGGTTTGGGACTTCTCGTTCGTTTTGCATGTCCTGCACACACTTGTTTCCCATGACAGCGAAAGTGTATTTACTTCAGAGGTGGCATTCCACGTAGCCTGAAAATAAATTAACCAATAAAATATATGAACAGTGGCCTCTGAAAAGGCTTCAGTAAGAAATAAATGATGTCCGTAGTTAGTCACTCATTGCAGCCAGACTTGGCTATTAATAAAAGCTATGTAATGTCATTTTCAGCTCAAATGTTAGTTACCCCATGTTGCCAGTCATTTGGCTGCAAACCAGAAGTGACTCTAAACTGTTAGTATTTGCTTGCACTGCATTATAGCTGGCTGACACCTCTCTTCCTCCTACAGAAACAATACTAAAAACTTTTTAGCTGTATACAAGTTATTGAGAATTTAGGTTGACTGACTTGTATCTGCAACTTCTTAAATGGATGAGAGAAAAAATCCTTTGCTGTCAATTCAGCTAATTTCAGGATGTAGCAGTTGCACTCTTGCGACTTACGCTGGCAGTAATGGATGAATTCATCACGAAACATTTCACTGTGTGTACTGTCACAGATGAGTATAACCTTTATTTTCCACAGTGATTTTGAGATGTGAATATTTATTTCCTGAAGAAAAATGTACATTTCATATTGTAGAGCATTGAAATTCTGAAATGAATTGTAAGAAAGGTGCAATACCTCAGCATGGTGGAGCATGAAAGTGTCGTTTTATTCTGTTTCAGTAGCTCTTCAGAGTTCAAATTCCTCAGGCCTTGTTGAGAGAAGACTTCCTCATTTTGATGAGGTACCTGTCTACTCGCTTTCAGAGGTTTTAAAGCGAGGGAGGATAGTATTTCCATCTTGATTTTAGTGTAAGCATGTAAGTATAAATTTATCTAAATCACTAAATGGTTCCAATTACCACCTGTTGCATTGGAGAAAAGTTCCTTGGTGCCACAGTAGCTGCTTGCTGTTATCTCCAGCTGGGTACTTCAGTCACTTGTATGACAGTTAAAAGGATAGAAAAGTGTGAGTTTAAAGGGGTGCCATGTTAATAACTCATAGCTCTAGAATTTTGTAGTTCTAGAATGCTTTCAACCTAAGAATACAAAACTGTGGATGTTCTGATCAGAACGTAGAATAACTTCTTGGTTACCTGACTTTCCTCTTTGCTAAGTACTTGGCATCTCAGAGAATCAGACCTGAAATAGCTGAGGGATCCAAACTTTGTCCTTTTAGATGCTTTTACATGCTCTTTTTTTCCTCTTTCATGTCCTTCTTAGTTTGAATGGTACTCTCATTTTGAGGAGGGGTGGAAGGTGTTTTTATCAGATTCTGATCTTTTCTTGCAATACGCTGTATGTTTAAAATGTGTTGGATGCCCATGGCATTAGTTAGTTGGAATTTTAGTTACACTTTGATCAGCAAGACAAGGTTTAAGCCATAGTGGCTGCTATTTTGTTTTACAGGAGGCTATCTGCAACAACCTGTTGGGTTCAGATAGCTACAAAACAGCAACAGACTGTACCGCTTTTTTCAAAAAAGAAATAATCAAATCTCTACTTATTAATTGATGGACAATATTAAGCTTAAAAGCAAAATAGAGACACATGGGAAAAAGCTAGTATTTGTATGGCTCCATGGTACTGAAGCTGTATATCTAGGTGCTTTGTACCCCCGTAATACGAATGTAATCGGTTTACACTCTGTAACGTTAATGTTTTGCTTCCATGGTAACTTTTTCTCTAAAAAGGCTTAGAAGGAGCACTGAAAGTCTGATTGCAATAGGACTGTAAACAATAGAGAATATTCTTTTCTAAGATGGTTTTAAATACGAGGAAGAAAGCTAGCTGCCTGACAAACCTGTCTAATTGGTGTGTGTATCTGGTGTCACCCTTTGTCTCTGTTAAGACACAAACTATTTTTCTTTAACTGGGAAACTGATTAAAGGATGGTTATGGTGTACTCTGTATGGGGTGCTTACTAAGAAGAGCAATCAAGGTGTTTGCAAAGCTTTCCTGGGCTTAACTTTTAGTTCTCATATTGTGGTTTGAAACCTGTGAAGAACATTCTCGGGGGGGGGAATAAAGTTTGAATTCATTCATATGCATTTACATCAGAGTGCATATAAGGTGTAGAAGCAAATAAAATGGCAATATTTACTGTTCATCTATGCTGAATGGCTTAAAGCCATTTCTTCTCTCTTAACACTCTTTGAGCTTTGAAATCAGTTGATGCATTGGTCTATAAATATTAATAAATTTGACTGTTTTGGGGGCTCTTGAAACTGAAACTAATTCTTATAAGCTGGCTTTTCATGGCCAATATTGTTAGATTTATTGGTTTAAAGGTCTTAAGCTTATGGGTCTTGCGGTTCTTGGGCATAGAAAGGACCTGGTCGACATGCAATTTTCCATTTAAGGATTGCAAAATTAACTTATTAATCTACCAAGTGCAAATGTTAGTCAAAATAGACAAATTTTGAATACTACTACTAGCTCTGATAATCATACTTGCATTCTCTCTCATCTGGCTAACTTTAAAATATTTCCAAATTACAAATAAATTCCGCAATTAAAAAAAATGTTGAAGCTTGAATATAGTTCATAACCAAAGCAAGGAGAAAATGGTGGGTTTTGGTTGGTTTATGTGTTTGTTTTTTTTTTCTGATGTTTTGGTTTTCTTTGGGGGTGGAGGGTGTAGATTAGAATATATGGTACTGCTTACATTGATTTTTTTTTTTCCAGGTTCTCCACTAATTGTATGGCTAAAATGCACTTTTGTATAGAAAACTGTCCTATGTACATTCTGTATCTGCTTTCCACAATGTTTATAGAAATTTTTCTGAAATTGTGAAGGATTTACCAATAGCTGCCATGCTGGTGACTGATGCTGTTTACATCAAGTTTTCATTGTATTTGAAAATAGTCATGTGCATATTGGAGTACAGGTTGGAATTAAAACTGATGACATAGCAAAGATATTCTCATGAAACTGTGGTATCTTGTTCAGAGCAGGGTTATTCATATATAGGGCTTGTATACGCTAGGCAGACATAAAGTACGAGTTCATGTAGCGCATATTAACTGTTCTTTGTAACAGAAAGCAAACCAGTCCCTCCTTAACTACTGTAGTTTGTTACCCATATAATCTGATCACAACTGTTTCTTAAGAAAAAAAACACACAAATGATATAATCCAAGATCTTGTACTGAAAAGTGTCCTCTGTTACTGATTTCTGTGTCAAAGGATTTTTCATTTTTAGTGTATATATATATGCTGTACATTATATATCTGTGGGCCTGGACATAGGAAGTCTGATCACTTTTTTTGTTAGCAATAACTGGATTTTCTTCTGCTGTCACCCTCACTGTCTATAGTCATCAAGCCAATACCTGTCCTGTAATGTTTAAATATCTCTGCTGTGACTTTTTTTAAAGGCTTATAACCAACCATGCTCTAACAATTCATCATGCAGATGCCTATGTGTCAGTGTATTGTGAATCCTGTTCTCAAATCCTCTGCCTTCTGCAACACTGAAGTTTCAAGTGTAGTATTGAGAAAAATCTTCTCTTTCCCACCTGGAACCAAGCAGAAAAATCCTGAAAATGCAGTAAGAGATTAGGTGGCACAAGGATGTATTCCTCAGTGTTTCAAAAGCTTCCTGCAGTGCCTCAGGGATACAAACTGCCTTGTTCATCCCAGCTAAGGCTCCAATTCTCATCACGTAAGCAAGTTAAAATTTACCAGCTGTTGTCCTGTTTCTGTACACATCAAGGGACGGAGGAGGGTAGATGGGGGCAGAAACATTGCACACCATGGCAAGTCTTGTCAAATGGTCAGATACCTCTAATTGTGGAGTGTGTGGCTGGGAGACTGCAGAGTGCAACAGCAGAAGCTATTGCTCTTGTGATGCTTTGTCTTTACTCAATAACCTGCTTGTGCTTTTAGTCTGCTTTCTCCCAAAGGTGAGCGGCAGTGCAGAGTATTCTGCAACAAAATAAATTGAAATGTTGTCAAGGTCCTTGACCCTCTGTGGTGATCTCTAGTACTAGGGATTTACCACTGTGTGTGTGACACCTAGAAGCTGCACTGAAGCTGTTGCTTGTATTTTATGAACTGCAGGATCTCACCATGCTGCTGTGCTGCAGACTTGTGAAGTGTCAGAGGAAATCCCATTGCAGCAGTTCATCACTGAGCCATGCAGCTGTTAGCGCAGTAATGGTATCTCCTGGCTTCACTCAAGTGAGGTCATGTGGTCACAACTAAATAGTGCATGTTAGGGAACTCATCACCACTTACACATTTCTTCGTTTATCCTTCTTGTGTAGCAAGTCTCACTTGATGGGCCAAATCCTAGTTATACATAAGCTGAAACAAAATTTCCACTTCAGCAAAATAAATAAATTTCCTGTATTAAATTGAAAGATGGTGTTGGATATGATCTTGCTGTCCTCAGCCTTTTTACTACTGACCTGAATGTTCTATGCTTTATTCAACTTTATTCAAACACTTCCTAGTACAGTAGCAGTTATAATTTGCTTCCCTGAGATCTGATCTAGACTACCAACTTGATTTGAAAAGATCACTCACCCGTGTGTATTTCCACTAGAGGGAGCACTGTGCTTGCCTTTGACGCTATAGCTGCCAGCTTTGTTTTGCTACAAACACTTGTTTCTTTATTGTCCTGTTAACAGTTATTAGGAGGATTCACTTCTTATGCTTTTCTTTTAGGAGGAATGTGTCTGTTAAGAGTTTTATAATAAAAAAATTCTCAGTGACTAGAGAAACAGATGCTGCTTCCTGCCTGGTGCTGCTTATTGCTATTGAAAGATGGAAGTATATCGCTGTTCTGCGTTAATTTTTGTATGTATATGGTATCACTGCTTTACGTATATGGTATCACCATATGTATACAGTATCGCTGCTTTAAACTTCCTGATTCCACATTCAGTCTTCTTTAGTGTGTGTTATGAAATCTTCTAGCTGAGTATTTTCATGTTACTCTAGGGGAGAGAGACCTCATGTAGAGCTGGGAAGCTGCCATGGTCAGGTCTTGGGCACGCTGGCTGGTTGTGGGTGACCTGAGGCTGCGTGCTGTAAGCAGCCTGTCTGGTCCTCATGCCAGCTGTGCTCCCATAAGGAAACACAGCATCTTCTGAGTGCTTGTTGCAGGAGAGGCAGCAGCATTTGCCATTTCAACATCCTCAGCCACGATTTCATCACTGTGCTGAGGAATGATGTCGCTGTCGTAGTACTGGTGACATCCCAGCCTTAAGGCACTGGTAAGCACAGGTCTTTGTCCTGATTGCTACAACATGGCATTACAAGAAGGGATGCCTCTGATCATATCAGTTAGTTAAATGTTGTCATCTGTGTTTAATGCCTTTAATAAGCTGCCTTGTACCAGCAGATCTTCAAAAGCCACACTACCTCATGTCTAGCAGCAGTTTGCTGCTTCTGCTGGGGGACAGTTGGTGTGGATTGCTGCTCACATGCACTTTTCCTTCGAAAATGGAGAACTGATCTGAAGGGTTGCTAGTTCCACTGTGACCACAGTGTAAGGTTTCTTGTGAAAGAGTTGCTTTATTCATTCCTTATAGATGGCTTGCACGTGGGGACAGTTATAGAGTAAATGATCTGAAAGCTGAGGTGCCCGGTTCCAAATAGCAGCACTTCAACATCTGTATCTGAAGAAGCCTGTCAGTGTTGTTGCCTGCTATGAAGGCTTCCTTCTTGGGCTCTTTTCATTCATTCTAGAATATCTCCCCTAGTGAAAATGTGCCCAACTAATCTAAAAAGGAAGGGGTAAACTTCTAAATGATGGTTGCAAAGTAAAGAGCTTTAAAATATGACACATAGTTCTTAATGTATTGTTTTTCCTGTCACTTAGTTCCTGCCTATACTTCCTGAAAATAATAAATAGCAAGTACAGCATGGCAGTCATGAAGACTGCATAGGAGTTCCTGAAAAGATGCTTTGAATTCATCACAGACCCTAGTTATTTAGATAATTTCTTGATGTTCATTTCCATTGCTCGGTAGTTAAAAGGCTGTTGATTTAGTCCCTGCTTTATTTGTTCAGAGTAGAAATTGATTAGTCACAGGGGTTTGTTTCACCCTCTGTTCCTGTTTGTGTAGAGCAGGAGCAAAGGAAGAGCTGAGACAAGTTCCTTTCAACAGCTGGTTAACTTGCGTGAGCGGATGACTTCTGTTGACCATAGTTTAGATCACTTTGTAGGCTTGATGTCTCTTGCATTCAAGAGATACCTAAAGGTGTAATGTATCAATTACTATCCTAAGGAGCGTTCACAGTAAGCAAGAACTGTTACTGACAGGTGTATTCTTTGACCAATACATGTTCTATGTGCAGGACCATTTTGTGCTTGTCCAAGGATGTTGTACTCGACCTCTTCCCCAAGCCAGAGCACAGTGTGATGTTCACGGGCTGGGAATTGCTGGCAAGAGCAGCACAAGCTGCTTGGCAATTTGTATAATTTGTTTTGGCTTAGGACCTGGCAACTATCAGATGGTTCTGCTTGGCATCTCTCTGTGCTTCTAAAACATGGAGCAGCTTCGGCCTAGATGACTATTCCTAGTATTACAAGTATTGCTGATCAGAGCAAAAAGTGCATGTGTGTGTATTAGGAAGTTTCAAAACCTTGAGAGTTATGGTGCTTGACTATATAATTTAACCATATAGCCACAAGTATCAGTGTCTGTCCACCTAATGATTCCCTTCTGAGAACAAAACTGATCACTAAATTTGATCAAATTGTCATGTATTTGTTTAATGCTCTTTAAATTGTATTTGATGCTCATCCTGCTCTGCTTTGAAATAGTTTCTTTCTGTCTGGTAGTGCAGGGTTCCAGGTCCTATCCCGTCTGAGATTACACCACGATCTCTTACCTTGGAAATGACCCATTGTAGTTGGAAATGATCACGCCAGAAACAATTTATATCGACAGACTTGGTGTGCAGACTGACCCATTTGAGTGTATCCAAGTATGTAATTTTGTTAAATTCAAGGTGAAGAGAAAGTGCCCAGGGGCTAGCAAGTCTTTAGGAAATGTGAAAGAATATTTATCTTTTTCTGTTTAATAGTAAATAAGGTGAATTTATTTACCAAATAGAAAGAATTTGCAGTATATGTGTGACTTATAAGCATGTTGCTCAAAAAATCCATGCACTTCCTCCTGAAACAATTTAGATCATAAAATTGTTTATAGAAGTTACAAATGTTAGCCAACCGAAAATGAAGCAGTCTAAAATCTCAGTACAAACCCATTTGTGGACTGATAAACCCATTTGCAGACTGATAAAAACGAGTGTAATTTATGGTCTAGATCCCTTATTGGCATATGTATTAAAATTCTGGAATATGTCTATTTTTCTTAGCGTTGCATTAGCTGTAATTTCTATGTAATGCTTCAATTCATTTATATATTTGCACAATGCCCTATCAGATAAAAAAAAGTGCCAAAATGTGTATAAGGAGGTCATCACTTTAGCTTAATTGCGCACAAATTTCCTGCAGACGCTGATGCTTAAGACCAATAACGAGACTGCTACAGCTAGAATAAACGCATTAGCCTATAAATTTAGAGCTTCTACCTGCTTTGCAAAGGGAGAATCATCTCTAAATGAGCCTAGTAACATTGATTTGTGATTAATCATTTTACTTAGTGACTCATCTATGATCACAGTACAACAAAAATGTCATGTTTGCTTAGTGGCATTAACTCCATTTATCTTCTCTGCATTCGGAGAATTGCCTTGTTGTCAATGTGGGGCTAGGAATACAGCTGAGCAGTACTGTTGTTAAAGGGCTTTACAATGTCAGCTTACCTAAAGCAGAATTCAGACCCCAAAAAAGGGAAAAAAAATAAATAAACATTCCCTTTCTTAAAAACTAATTATTGTACTTGGTCAAGCCAAAACATTTACAGTAGTGATCTTGTATCTGCAAAAACAAACTAATGTAACCCTAGGTGCCTCTGACTTCTAAGGCTGTATCTGCAATCTAACAATTATCTTAATTTTACTTTTGAAACTATTTTGCTTTACATTTTGCAAAGTAAATCCAACCATTGCCCATTACTAGAATGCTTTAGTTTGCCATGGTATCACTACATTTCCAGCTGGATGCCATCAAAATGGTTTTCTAAAAAATGCGCTGCTGAAGAGTGTTTATGGAAAGCGATAGTCATTATCTTTACGAGCTTTTCCTGATAGCTTTATGTTAAGAAACATGGTAAACCCTTCATGCACACATGCACCAGAGTAAAAAAAAAAAAAAAAAAAAAAAAAAAAAAAAAATTAAAAAGAGCTATGCTGCTCTTTGCTAAGACTTGCATTGCTCAAAAACAGAGATCAACACATTAAGAATTTTTTATAGTATCTTTTATTCTGCAATGGCATAATGGCAAGGACCTGCCTCCCTAGTCCTGAAAATAGAGCACTAGGTCTGGAAAGGAGATGCCTAATGTCTCATGGATCGTGTCCTGCTCCATTGCCTTATCCATTGGCAGTGTCCTTTGCTGCTATTCCTCTTCTGCAGTTCAGCTGTTGTGTTCAAAGTGAAGCCATTTTCTTCAGACATCTCTCTACAGCACTCAGCATTACAGCACCAAGATCTTAACCAGAGCCTCTGCCTGTTGCCAAAGAAAAGGCTGGAGGTGAGTTGCTCTCGTACTGTGTTGTAGAATAATAGAACTGCTCACTAGGAACATGCCTGGAGGATGATGGGGTTCTTAAGAATAGAAAACATCACAAAGGTTTCCCAGTGAAACTAATTATAAGATTTTGATGATTTCTCCTATAGCAACTGGTTGTTGTGTTTCATGACAGAAGTCCAGAAAGGTTTTGCTGGGGCAAATATGCCCTGATGAGGTAATACTAGTTGTTATTCATATATTGGGAAAATAGCTTAATTATAAATTATAAATACATATTTTTGTGCCGCCTAGTAAAGCAAATAGAAGGCACTGTATAATTAATGTTTTCTGACATGTAAAAAAAATATAAAAACTGAGTAACAGACTGCATAATATGGGACAGTACTGAAAAGAACTGTAGCTACTTGCTATTCCTGATTTTTTTTTTTTTTTTAAATGTCTCTGGAGATGTTCTTAGCAAAGCAGAACCCAACATATGCAGAGCAAGCCATGTCCGTAATCAAAGGCCAGAAAAGGCTAAATTACAAACGGCTAGATGTTCTTTTATCCAGAATGGTATTTTTGCTGATCTGAGTGTATTGGTAAAGTGATAAAAGGGTTTATGTTGAATATCAGAGCATAGAACAATATGAGAAGGAAAGATAGATCCGAGTAGGAAAGGAAAACTCTGGGGAAACTTTGGTTTCAAGAGCACACATGCATAAATACAGCTGGCCCCTGATTATGGATTTTGAGGGTGTGCTTTTAGGGTTTCTTGTGACTATGGAAGCTGAAAGTGATCTGAAAGGAGGAGACACACTCCTGCGACTTCATACTGGTATTGGGGAAGCTTTAATAAAAAACACTACTTCCAGTGAATGCTTACGAACTTGGATAATGCATCAAGAGAAGACCCCATCAGCGTGGTAAGTGTTGATTTTAAAACAGCCCTAGTTGCTGCTTCTGTGGGAGGTATTTTTTCTTTAACTTTACAACTTAGACTGCCCACTTTCTGTGCAGTTTAGTGATGATCGATAGGAACATGCTGGAACTGTTTAGCTGAAGTAAGCTGAGTCATTCAACCTAATATTTGTTTGACTAAAGCCTCTTTAGAGCCACTTGTGATCTGATGACTAATGTGGCACAAAGATGCTAATGCTCAATGTGTACATAAATCATTACTTAATTTGGATTTGGAAACCTGAGGCAACAGAATGCTCCATGGAGAAGCAGCTATATTTGTTTCTTTTCATTGTGAACCACCTGTCTTCAGAGATCCAGAATGCATTAGAAAAATGAATGTAATGACTGAACTAAACCTAGCTCTTCTGTTCCAGAAGAAAACAGCAGTTCTTACAAGCAGGAAGGCACGGAAATCCAAGGTCTGTTCTGCTAGTTGAGACAAGAAAAGTCAGCTCAAGCAGGAGGGATCTACTGATCCTAGACAGCGGTTTTGCAGTACTGCCAGAAAAAAATAAGATAAATCTAATTTTGAATTTTTGAAGGTGGCCTGGATAAGACTGCTTGAGGAAGAGAAAATGGAATTTTGGTGTTTATTTAACCCCACTTGGTAGGATTTCACGCTTTAAACTCTGACCTGAAAGCCCCACTTCAGCAATGTTTCAGCCATTCAGAACTTAGATTTGCTGCTCTTATCACTTATCTTGTTCCTTACCTGTGGTTATCTCTTGAAGAGCCATGTCCCACTGAAATACTACAATGCGTATTATTGATATCAGAGCCTAACAGAGCTTGTGCAAGGAGTTCTGTCTTTGTGCTGGTGTAGGGCAATGGACTTGGAACTTTATAAAGAGAAGCTTTGAGAAGTTCAATTTTTAGAAATAAATTGGCAGAGAGCAAGCGTATAAGTATTTGTAATGAGGTCCGTGAAAGAACTGAAGCTTTTGTTGAACTCGTGTTACTAAATGAGGGTAGGTGGGTGTATTTAAATATGTTGCGTATGTAGAGCAGCAACGCTGCTTCTGTACCGAAGCTGGCTGGTGCTGTGCTTGTTCCTGTGAGCTTGAGAGATGTTTTTGCCTTAGTTGTGAGCTAACCAGGATCCTGCCGAATGGGAAGCAGGACCCTCCATCCTTCTTCTGACCTAACTATTGATCTATTCCTTCTTTAATACTACAGTACTACCAGATTAGACCTTTTCCTCTTCGAGTTGTTCATTTGATACTGTTGTGTAAAGAGTATGGTAAATGGGAACCTACCGGCATGTTATCAAATACTTTTATTTGAGCCATGTTTGGAATTTACACGTACAAGGTGGGTATTTCAGTAATATGTTGTTTAACTGAGACTGTCCTCCAAATCTCAATGGTAGTTTTTCTATTTAGTAAAGCTGATGTTTTAAGGATTATTGTCTTGTAAACAACAGGTGGACTCATTTATGCCAGCATACTTTACTGTTTGATCTGCCTAGGTGAAATGTTTGCTTCATCTTTAAATATATAGCAAATAAACTGTACTGCTTTAGATCTTTATGGAGATACAAATTTGGAAAAGCAACACACAAAAAAAATACAGTTTTGAAGGGCAAACAGGAATTATGTTTCAGAGAAATCAAAATCACTTCAACATAAGGATCTTTGCAAGGCACTCTCATTTAGTTTAAAAGCTGGAAAATGATGTGTAAGGGGCAAGTCAGTATTCTCACAAGGACTTGATTTACTTTTTGATACAAAACTTGGAGATTACTTGTCAGCTATATTAGCTTTTAAGGTCTGTTTACAGCGAAGTATATATACTTTGGAAGCAGCAGCTCTTTTTCAGGGATAACATTTTAATTTTATTTCAAATATTGAGTGAAAGCAACTCCAAAGAATTTAATACAATAAACCATTGCTGTGTTCAAGACAGTAATATAAGGTAGGTTTTTTTTTTACAGTTGCTAATAGCAACTTATGTGGCGAACATAAGTACAGCAATTTAAAAGGACACTGTGGTAATGTGAATTTCTTCAAGTAGTTAAATACTAATGTCTTTCACCAGAACATCAATGTCAGCTCTGCTCCCAGGCAAAAAGTGAAGGACAAATGAACTTACTATTTTTATTTGCTTTTTTTTTGAATAGGAGGTTTTCAGAAGTGACAGTAGCCAGTCTAGTCTGTAATTTTAACTTGATTTATTTGAATTAGTGAAATCTTCAGTAAATACATCTTGGTATGCTTCTTAAATATTTCCCCATAGAGATTAAACTTCCATTTACTTGGGCTTCACCAGTGCTCACAGACTTTAATTGCAGTGCCTGACAGATTTCTCGAGAAAGGAAAAGTGATGAAAGAGGAAGAGAAGGTCACTCGTGTGCAGAGCTGCCGCACGGAGCGGGAGCACCAGCTAACACGCTTCAGCTGCTAATCTGAATGCCAGGCAAGCGTGGTCCTGCAGCAGGAGGCAGAGCTGAACCATTTACACCCCAGATTTCTTTTGTGTGTGTTGATCAGGAGGAGTATTTGTCTACTGCTAAAGAACTTGCCTTTCTGTGGGGTGTTCCCGGCTACTTGCTGCTCTGTGTGCGGGTATTGTGGCTGCATTCATGTCACTTACCTTCATCTACCTTTGGGGTGGCTGGGTAAAGGCAAAAATGTTAAAGCAAAACCCTAAAAACCCTGGATCGGGGTCCCACGTACAGTGTCAGCAGGGCACAGACCAGTCAGAAGAAGCTGGCAATAAATGGCTAATTGTTAATGTCCATGCTAGAGGCGGAGTTCTGCCTGTGCCGAAATCAATGGCAACAGCACAGCTGATTTCAGACGTGGCTTTATTTGCTGTCTGCTGCTGGTAACCATGGTATGGCATGTGTGCTCTTAAAGAGCGTGTGCTGTCTTCTTGGCTTGAGACCTTTTCGTGAAGGCTGTGGAAGTTGTCAGCAGGGCTTTTCCTGCCCACAGTGAGGTCTGGACTTGGCAAAGTCAAAATGGAAATAAAAGGCCTGTGCTCTGTCCTACTCCTTCCTCTCGGATCCCCCGATAGCTCTTTTAAACTATCCAGGTTGAAATGGCACAAGCAAGTGCATGTGCCCCTTTTGACTCCTGGCATCACTCAGAGGGAGAATCCCCCTGGGCAAATGCCTTGAAATAACCCAGAAGTATTTTTCAGAGCTCACCTTTCATTCTTTGTTCCTTGCTTTTGCTGCCTCTGTTGTCCCAGGAATTTACCCTTTAAAGAAGTACTCTCCTGGCCTCTTGGGACTTGCCTGTTCCCTGGTAATCTGAGCAACACAAGTGAAGAAAGCAGGACGCACTAAAGATTCCCCTTGAAACAGAAACGACTTGCTTAAGAAACAACTCTTCCAGACTAGAAGCTTCTCTATTAACATCTGAAGCTGCGGAGCCCTCCGTCTTGCTTTTGAGAGGTTTGTTTGCAGACGCTGACTTCAAGGAGTGAGGAACGGGCCTTGTGCTAATGTCATCATCCTTGAGACGTTGCTTGGCTGTGTGTGTCTTCCCGTGCCCTTTTGGTGTTTCTAAGCAAATCCAGGCTAAACGGAGCACGTCATTCTCTACCCTGGTAAAGGTTCTGGAAACTTTACAAAGGGAAAGAAATGGGCAGTATTTTGAAAGATGAATGTATTTTCTGCTATAATTAGGTAGAATATGGACATAACATTATCGGTTCAATTAAAAGCATGTCAATAAAAGGCAGTTGTGTGCTACATAAAAGATTCTTTTGTTGAAAACTGGCCTGAGTTACGACTGTTTTATACACATTAATTTGCTTTGTACATACAGAATGGAGCTGATTGAACAGCATGATTGTCTGACGAGAGCTGAAAAGCAGCACTTGCTGTAGGTAATTTAAATTGAGCCCTATTATCATTTACGGATTTATTCTGCTTAGAATCAATAAGATGAAAAAGGGTCTGAAAGCTTTACGCTAATGCTAATCGCTTTTGGGTCAGTAACTCCTTGTGTTTAAGTTATGTATTTCTTCCCTGTATTCACAGAGCTACTTGGAAAGCGAAATATTTAAAATATTTTCCACTGAAGAGAGTCTCCCCTCCTACTTCACAGAGAATTCGGCATTGATAAATCTTTTGTTAAACTGAAAAAGTTCCCTGAGAGGGAAGTGACACCAGCCAAAAGGACAAAAGAGATGCTCTGGAAAGAGGTTCAGCACAAATGCCCTGGAAATTTTGATTTAAAGCAGCATTCATGGTGGCTGCTGACTGAACTTGTCCCTAGGACACAGAGTGAGGCCAGGTTTGGGTAGCCACAGTCATTCTATCTTCTGCTAGAGCAAAAATCTTCTTCTTGGATAATTTATCTTTGGTAGTTAAAGGTATCACTGGACCCAGG